>NW_026262701.1:96106287-96419591 GCF_021869535.1 Mytilus californianus | reverse complement strand
GAAAATATAGGTCAAGGTCAAAGGTCAAGGTCATGTAAAAAAGGCAAATTGTGTGTTTTTGGCACTATTTAAAGAGTTTTATGTGTGGTTTAGTGCTTTTGTAGGTTGACATTGACCTTTAACCTTACTACTTGTTAAGTGATCTCTCAAAAGATAAATCCCATGTGTTTAGATATAGTATTTAGGCTTTCTATTCCGTCTTTGCATGATCAAAGTGGATCCGTTCTCTGTGTTAACCAACCAACCAACCAACCAACCAACCAACCAACCAATCAATCAATCAATCAATCATTGCATGCATGTTTCTGTCTCATGTGTTTAATATGGGGACCAAGATCTTATTTGTTTCTATTTCGATTGTTTAAAGAGACCATATCCCACGTGTCTAATTAATTGATCAAACAATCAATCAATCAATCAATCAACCAACCAACCAATCAATCAATCAATCAATCAACCAACCAACTAACCAATCAACCAACCAACCAACCAACCATTCAATCAATCATTGCATGCATACATGTTTCCGTCTCCTGTGTTTAATATGGTGTCCAAGATCTCATTTGTTTTTTTTTTCGCTTGTTTCAAGAGACCACCATATCCCACATGTTAAGTTTATTAACCAACCAACCAACCAACCAACCAACCAATCAATCAATCAATAAACCAACAAACCAACCAACGAACCAACCAACCAATCAATCATTCATTGTATGCATGTTTCCGTCTTATGTGTTTAATACGGGGTCCAAGATCTCCTTTGTTTCTTTTTCGCTTGTTTCAAGAAACCCTATCCCACGTGTTTAATTAATCAATCAATCAATCAATCAATCAACCAACTAACCAATAAATAAACCAACCAACCAACCAACCAACCAACCAATCAATCATTCATTCATTCATTCATTCATTCATTGTGTGCATGTTTCCGTCTCATGTGTTTAATACGGGGTCCAAGATTTCCTTTGTTTCTTTTTTCGCTTGTTTCAAGAGACCCTATCCCACGTGTTTAATCAACCAACCAACCAATTAATTAATTAATCAATCAATCAATCAACAAACCAACCAACCAACCAACCAACCAACCAACCAACCAACCAACCAATCAATCAATCAATCATTCATTCATTCATTCATTGTATGCATGTTTTCGTCTCATGTGTGTAATATTGTATTTACATCTCTTCTGAAAAAAAAAAAATCCACATGCTTGTTATCAGATGTTCTGGGAAACTACATGTCCAATTGACCCATAAATTTTGCAGTCAGCAGGGTATACATGCATTACATCTTCATAAAACAACGTGGTGCAGATATCTCTCAAGAATTTTCCTAGAGAAAAGAAATTGCAATGCCGTAAAAATCGCTTGCTAGTTCCGTAAATCTCAGTGAAATCCTACAATAAAATGTCCGCTCCTAGATTGAAATACAAATCTGTGTTACAAACTGCTGCTGAAAAATGTACATTGTATGAAAATAATCGATAAACGTGTTTTAAAGTTACACAGGATCAATTAAATCCAAAGCATGCACTGCTCGTGAACTGTGATCGAAATGTCAATTACCTACAATGACAAAAGAAATACATTGTGTGTATTCCGTCGCTATACATGTTGTCTGTCCAACGTCCCCACCTAAAAAGAAATAAAAATACTAAGTTTTCGCTAATATAAAGCCTCGTCACGTGACGCCACAATCTGGCGCGAGACAAAGACGTGCGCGGGACCTAAAATAGAATAAAAACTTTCCAAACTAAATATAGAAACTTAACCAAAACACTAATATGGACCTTGCAAAGAAAGAAAGAAACAAACAAACAAACACACAAACAAACATACACATATATCAATCAATCAATCATGTTTCAGAAGGGGAAAGACCGTTTACAATTGCTTTTTTAAGCAATTGATTTATATTGTAAATCGGCATTTTTAACCATTCTTACATGTACCGTTTATATAACAAATTGTCTCCATGGGACCCCCTTTTGCCCCCCCCCCCCTTTTTTTTTTACCCTCCACTTACAACTCTTGTATGAAGCTATGTGCTATCTACTCTGTCAACGGAGAAGAACGACAACTCCATTTTTTTTCCCTATAATTAAGGTCTTTCCTTTCTTAATGGAAAGACCTTACTGTTATTCGTTTGTTTATTATTATTATTATTATTATTCTTTTTCTTCCGCCGTTTTCAAAGTCAAAAGTCAAGAAAAGTACGCAACATATCAAAATGATCTTTAGTACCTGGTATCGGGTTAATAAAAGCTATCTTGTATTAGGGGCACCAAAGTGTACTATTTACCTTATAGGAGTTATCTCCCCAATTACAAAAACCATTGTTATCGCTACTCTTCATAAACTATAAGAGTTAGCGGCAAATGATTTTTTTTAAAATGTTCCTTGCCACATGTCGCAACTTTAAATAATTTTAACCGAAGCGATCCAGTGACTTCTTATAGGAGTTATTTCCCCTTGAATATTTTACTTTTCTATATGCATATGAATCTCATGAACCGTAAGTTGTAAAGACCTAGGGTCTTTTGATTTGTGATCATTGGACCATAACTTGAAAATATAGGTCAAGGTCAAAGGTCAAGGTCATGTAAAAAAGGCAAATTGTGTGTTTTTGGCACTATTTAAAGAGTTTTATGTGTGGTTTAGTGCTTTTGTAGGTTGACATTGACCTTTAACCTTACTACTTGTTAAGTGATCTCTCAAAAGATAAATCCCATGTGTTTAGATATAGTATTTAGGCTTTCTATTCCGTCTTTGCATGATCAAAGTGGATCCGTTCTCTGTGTTAACCAACCAACCAACCAACCAACCAACCAACCAACCAATCAATCAATCAATCAATCATTGCATGCATGTTTCTGTCTCATGTGTTTAATATGGGGACCAAGATCTTATTTGTTTCTATTTCGATTGTTTAAAGAGACCATATCCCACGTGTCTAATTAATTGATCAAACAATCAATCAATCAATCAATCAACCAACCAACCAATCAATCAATCAATCAACCAACCAACCAACTAACCAATCAACCAACCAACCAACCAACCATTCAATCAATCATTGCATGCATACATGTTTCCGTCTCCTGTGTTTAATATGGTGTCCAAGATCTCATTTGTTTTTTTTTTCGCTTGTTTCAAGAGACCACCATATCCCACATGTTAAGTTTATTAACCAACCAACCAACCAACCAACCAACCAATCAATCAATCAATAAACCAACAAACCAACCAACGAACCAACCAACCAATCAATCATTCATTGTATGCATGTTTCCGTCTTATGTGTTTAATACGGGGTCCAAGATCTCCTTTGTTTCTTTTTCGCTTGTTTCAAGAAACCCTATCCCACGTGTTTAATTAATCAATCAATCAATCAATCAATCAACCAACTAACCAATAAATAAACCAACCAACCAACCAACCAACCAACCAATCAATCATTCATTCATTCATTCATTCATTCATTGTGTGCATGTTTCCGTCTCATGTGTTTAATACGGGGTCCAAGATTTCCTTTGTTTCTTTTTTCGCTTGTTTCAAGAGACCCTATCCCACGTGTTTAATCAACCAACCAACCAATTAATTAATTAATCAATCAATCAATCAACAAACCAACCAACCAACCAACCAACCAACCAACCAACCAACCAACCAATCAATCAATCAATCATTCATTCATTCATTCATTGTATGCATGTTTTCGTCTCATGTGTGTAATATTGTATTTACATCTCTTCTGAAAAAAAAAAAATCCACATGCTTGTTATCAGATGTTCTGGGAAACTACATGTCCAATTGACCCATAAATTTTGCAGTCAGCAGGGTATACATGCATTACATCTTCATAAAACAACGTGGTGCAGATATCTCTCAAGAATTTTCCTAGAGAAAAGAAATTGCAATGCCGTAAAAATCGCTTGCTAGTTCCGTAAATCTCAGTGAAATCCTACAATAAAATGTCCGCTCCTAGATTGAAATACAAATCTGTGTTACAAACTGCTGCTGAAAAATGTACATTGTATGAAAATAATCGATAAACGTGTTTTAAAGTTACACAGGATCAATTAAATCCAAAGCATGCACTGCTCGTGAACTGTGATCGAAATGTCAATTACCTACAATGACAAAAGAAATACATTGTGTGTATTCCGTCGCTATACATGTTGTCTGTCCAACGTCCCCACCTAAAAAGAAATAAAAATACTAAGTTTTCGCTAATATAAAGCCTCGTCACGTGACGCCACAATCTGGCGCGAGACAAAGACGTGCGCGGGACCTAAAATAGAATAAAAACTTTCCAAACTAAATATAGAAACTTAACCAAAACACTAATATGGACCTTGCAAAGAAAGAAAGAAACAAACAAACAAACACACAAACAAACATACACATATATCAATCAATCAATCATGTTTCAGAAGGGGAAAGACCGTTTACAATTGCTTTTTTAAGCAATTGATTTATATTGTAAATCGGCATTTTTAACCATTCTTACATGTACCGTTTATATAACAAATTGTCTCCATGGGACCCCCTTTTGCCCCCCCCCCCCTTTTTTTTTTACCCTCCACTTACAACTCTTGTATGAAGCTATGTGCTATCTACTCTGTCAACGGAGAAGAACGACAACTCCATTTTTTTTCCCTATAATTAAGGTCTTTCCTTTCTTAATGGAAAGACCTTACTGTTATTCGTTTGTTTATTATTATTATTATTATTATTCTTTTTCTTCCGCCGTTTTCAAAGTCAAAAGTCAAGAAAAGTACGCAACATATCAAAATGATCTTTAGTACCTGGTATCGGGTTAATAAAAGCTATCTTGTATTAGGGGCACCAAAGTGTACTATTTACCTTATAGGAGTTATCTCCCCAATTACAAAAACCATTGTTATCGCTACTCTTCATAAACTATAAGAGTTAGCGGCAAATGATTTTTTTTAAAATGTTCCTTGCCACATGTCGCAACTTTAAATAATTTTAACCGAAGCGATCCAGTGACTTCTTATAGGAGTTATTTCCCCTTGAATATTTTACTTTTCTATATGCATATGAATCTCATGAACCGTAAGTTGTAAAGACCTAGGGTCTTTTGATTTGTGATCATTGGACCATAACTTGAAAATATAGGTCAAGGTCAAAGGTCAAGGTCATGTAAAAAAGGCAAATTGTGTGTTTTTGGCACTATTTAAAGAGTTTTATGTGTGGTTTAGTGCTTTTGTAGGTTGACATTGACCTTTAACCTTACTACTTGTTAAGTGATCTCTCAAAAGATAAATCCCATGTGTTTAGATATAGTATTTAGGCTTTCTATTCCGTCTTTGCATGATCAAAGTGGATCCGTTCTCTGTGTTAACCAACCAACCAACCAACCAACCAACCAACCAACCAATCAATCAATCAATCAATCATTGCATGCATGTTTCTGTCTCATGTGTTTAATATGGGGACCAAGATCTTATTTGTTTCTATTTCGATTGTTTAAAGAGACCATATCCCACGTGTCTAATTAATTGATCAAACAATCAATCAATCAATCAATCAACCAACCAACCAATCAATCAATCAATCAATCAACCAACCAACTAACCAATCAACCAACCAACCAACCAACCATTCAATCAATCATTGCATGCATACATGTTTCCGTCTCCTGTGTTTAATATGGTGTCCAAGATCTCATTTGTTTTTTTTTTCGCTTGTTTCAAGAGACCACCATATCCCACATGTTAAGTTTATTAACCAACCAACCAACCAACCAACCAACCAATCAATCAATCAATAAACCAACAAACCAACCAACGAACCAACCAACCAATCAATCATTCATTGTATGCATGTTTCCGTCTTATGTGTTTAATACGGGGTCCAAGATCTCCTTTGTTTCTTTTTCGCTTGTTTCAAGAAACCCTATCCCACGTGTTTAATTAATCAATCAATCAATCAATCAATCAACCAACTAACCAATAAATAAACCAACCAACCAACCAACCAACCAACCAATCAATCATTCATTCATTCATTCATTCATTCATTGTGTGCATGTTTCCGTCTCATGTGTTTAATACGGGGTCCAAGATTTCCTTTGTTTCTTTTTTCGCTTGTTTCAAGAGACCCTATCCCACGTGTTTAATCAACCAACCAACCAATTAATTAATTAATCAATCAATCAATCAACAAACCAACCAACCAACCAACCAACCAACCAACCAACCAACCAACCAATCAATCAATCAATCATTCATTCATTCATTCATTGTATGCATGTTTTCGTCTCATGTGTGTAATATTGTATTTACATCTCTTCTGAAAAAAAAAAAATCCACATGCTTGTTATCAGATGTTCTGGGAAACTACATGTCCAATTGACCCATAAATTTTGCAGTCAGCAGGGTATACATGCATTACATCTTCATAAAACAACGTGGTGCAGATATCTCTCAAGAATTTTCCTAGAGAAAAGAAATTGCAATGCCGTAAAAATCGCTTGCTAGTTCCGTAAATCTCAGTGAAATCCTACAATAAAATGTCCGCTCCTAGATTGAAATACAAATCTGTGTTACAAACTGCTGCTGAAAAATGTACATTGTATGAAAATAATCGATAAACGTGTTTTAAAGTTACACAGGATCAATTAAATCCAAAGCATGCACTGCTCGTGAACTGTGATCGAAATGTCAATTACCTACAATGACAAAAGAAATACATTGTGTGTATTCCGTCGCTATACATGTTGTCTGTCCAACGTCCCCACCTAAAAAGAAATAAAAATACTAAGTTTTCGCTAATATAAAGCCTCGTCACGTGACGCCACAATCTGGCGCGAGACAAAGACGTGCGCGGGACCTAAAATAGAATAAAAACTTTCCAAACTAAATATAGAAACTTAACCAAAACACTAATATGGACCTTGCAAAGAAAGAAAGAAACAAACAAACAAACACACAAACAAACATACACATATATCAATCAATCAATCATGTTTCAGAAGGGGAAAGACCGTTTACAATTGCTTTTTTAAGCAATTGATTTATATTGTAAATCGGCATTTTTAACCATTCTTACATGTACCGTTTATATAACAAATTGTCTCCATGGGACCCCCTTTTGCCCCCCCCCCCCTTTTTTTTTTACCCTCCACTTACAACTCTTGTATGAAGCTATGTGCTATCTACTCTGTCAACGGAGAAGAACGACAACTCCATTTTTTTTCCCTATAATTAAGGTCTTTCCTTTCTTAATGGAAAGACCTTACTGTTATTCGTTTGTTTATTATTATTATTATTATTATTCTTTTTCTTCCGCCGTTTTCAAAGTCAAAAGTCAAGAAAAGTACGCAACATATCAAAATGATCTTTAGTACCTGGTATCGGGTTAATAAAAGCTATCTTGTATTAGGGGCACCAAAGTGTACTATTTACCTTATAGGAGTTATCTCCCCAATTACAAAAACCATTGTTATCGCTACTCTTCATAAACTATAAGAGTTAGCGGCAAATGATTTTTTTTAAAATGTTCCTTGCCACATGTCGCAACTTTAAATAATTTTAACCGAAGCGATCCAGTGACTTCTTATAGGAGTTATTTCCCCTTGAATATTTTACTTTTCTATATGCATATGAATCTCATGAACCGTAAGTTGTAAAGACCTAGGGTCTTTTGATTTGTGATCATTGGACCATAACTTGAAAATATAGGTCAAGGTCAAAGGTCAAGGTCATGTAAAAAAGGCAAATTGTGTGTTTTTGGCACTATTTAAAGAGTTTTATGTGTGGTTTAGTGCTTTTGTAGGTTGACATTGACCTTTAACCTTACTACTTGTTAAGTGATCTCTCAAAAGATAAATCCCATGTGTTTAGATATAGTATTTAGGCTTTCTATTCCGTCTTTGCATGATCAAAGTGGATCCGTTCTCTGTGTTAACCAACCAACCAACCAACCAACCAACCAACCAACCAATCAATCAATCAATCAATCATTGCATGCATGTTTCTGTCTCATGTGTTTAATATGGGGACCAAGATCTTATTTGTTTCTATTTCGATTGTTTAAAGAGACCATATCCCACGTGTCTAATTAATTGATCAAACAATCAATCAATCAATCAATCAACCAACCAACCAATCAATCAATCAATCAACCAACCAACCAACTAACCAATCAACCAACCAACCAACCAACCATTCAATCAATCATTGCATGCATACATGTTTCCGTCTCCTGTGTTTAATATGGTGTCCAAGATCTCATTTGTTTTTTTTTTCGCTTGTTTCAAGAGACCACCATATCCCACATGTTAAGTTTATTAACCAACCAACCAACCAACCAACCAACCAATCAATCAATCAATAAACCAACAAACCAACCAACGAACCAACCAACCAATCAATCATTCATTGTATGCATGTTTCCGTCTTATGTGTTTAATACGGGGTCCAAGATCTCCTTTGTTTCTTTTTCGCTTGTTTCAAGAAACCCTATCCCACGTGTTTAATTAATCAATCAATCAATCAATCAATCAACCAACTAACCAATAAATAAACCAACCAACCAACCAACCAACCAACCAATCAATCATTCATTCATTCATTCATTCATTCATTGTGTGCATGTTTCCGTCTCATGTGTTTAATACGGGGTCCAAGATTTCCTTTGTTTCTTTTTTCGCTTGTTTCAAGAGACCCTATCCCACGTGTTTAATCAACCAACCAACCAATTAATTAATTAATCAATCAATCAATCAACAAACCAACCAACCAACCAACCAACCAACCAACCAACCAACCAACCAATCAATCAATCAATCATTCATTCATTCATTCATTGTATGCATGTTTTCGTCTCATGTGTGTAATATTGTATTTACATCTCTTCTGAAAAAAAAAAAATCCACATGCTTGTTATCAGATGTTCTGGGAAACTACATGTCCAATTGACCCATAAATTTTGCAGTCAGCAGGGTATACATGCATTACATCTTCATAAAACAACGTGGTGCAGATATCTCTCAAGAATTTTCCTAGAGAAAAGAAATTGCAATGCCGTAAAAATCGCTTGCTAGTTCCGTAAATCTCAGTGAAATCCTACAATAAAATGTCCGCTCCTAGATTGAAATACAAATCTGTGTTACAAACTGCTGCTGAAAAATGTACATTGTATGAAAATAATCGATAAACGTGTTTTAAAGTTACACAGGATCAATTAAATCCAAAGCATGCACTGCTCGTGAACTGTGATCGAAATGTCAATTACCTACAATGACAAAAGAAATACATTGTGTGTATTCCGTCGCTATACATGTTGTCTGTCCAACGTCCCCACCTAAAAAGAAATAAAAATACTAAGTTTTCGCTAATATAAAGCCTCGTCACGTGACGCCACAATCTGGCGCGAGACAAAGACGTGCGCGGGACCTAAAATAGAATAAAAACTTTCCAAACTAAATATAGAAACTTAACCAAAACACTAATATGGACCTTGCAAAGAAAGAAAGAAACAAACAAACAAACACACAAACAAACATACACATATATCAATCAATCAATCATGTTTCAGAAGGGGAAAGACCGTTTACAATTGCTTTTTTAAGCAATTGATTTATATTGTAAATCGGCATTTTTAACCATTCTTACATGTACCGTTTATATAACAAATTGTCTCCATGGGACCCCCTTTTGCCCCCCCCCCCCTTTTTTTTTTACCCTCCACTTACAACTCTTGTATGAAGCTATGTGCTATCTACTCTGTCAACGGAGAAGAACGACAACTCCATTTTTTTTCCCTATAATTAAGGTCTTTCCTTTCTTAATGGAAAGACCTTACTGTTATTCGTTTGTTTATTATTATTATTATTATTATTCTTTTTCTTCCGCCGTTTTCAAAGTCAAAAGTCAAGAAAAGTACGCAACATATCAAAATGATCTTTAGTACCTGGTATCGGGTTAATAAAAGCTATCTTGTATTAGGGGCACCAAAGTGTACTATTTACCTTATAGGAGTTATCTCCCCAATTACAAAAACCATTGTTATCGCTACTCTTCATAAACTATAAGAGTTAGCGGCAAATGATTTTTTTTAAAATGTTCCTTGCCACATGTCGCAACTTTAAATAATTTTAACCGAAGCGATCCAGTGACTTCTTATAGGAGTTATTTCCCCTTGAATATTTTACTTTTCTATATGCATATGAATCTCATGAACCGTAAGTTGTAAAGACCTAGGGTCTTTTGATTTGTGATCATTGGACCATAACTTGAAAATATAGGTCAAGGTCAAAGGTCAAGGTCATGTAAAAAAGGCAAATTGTGTGTTTTTGGCACTATTTAAAGAGTTTTATGTGTGGTTTAGTGCTTTTGTAGGTTGACATTGACCTTTAACCTTACTACTTGTTAAGTGATCTCTCAAAAGATAAATCCCATGTGTTTAGATATAGTATTTAGGCTTTCTATTCCGTCTTTGCATGATCAAAGTGGATCCGTTCTCTGTGTTAACCAACCAACCAACCAACCAACCAACCAACCAACCAATCAATCAATCAATCAATCATTGCATGCATGTTTCTGTCTCATGTGTTTAATATGGGGACCAAGATCTTATTTGTTTCTATTTCGATTGTTTAAAGAGACCATATCCCACGTGTCTAATTAATTGATCAAACAATCAATCAATCAATCAATCAACCAACCAACCAATCAATCAATCAATCAACCAACCAACCAACTAACCAATCAACCAACCAACCAACCAACCATTCAATCAATCATTGCATGCATACATGTTTCCGTCTCCTGTGTTTAATATGGTGTCCAAGATCTCATTTGTTTTTTTTTTCGCTTGTTTCAAGAGACCACCATATCCCACATGTTAAGTTTATTAACCAACCAACCAACCAACCAACCAACCAATCAATCAATCAATAAACCAACAAACCAACCAACGAACCAACCAACCAATCAATCATTCATTGTATGCATGTTTCCGTCTTATGTGTTTAATACGGGGTCCAAGATCTCCTTTGTTTCTTTTTCGCTTGTTTCAAGAAACCCTATCCCACGTGTTTAATTAATCAATCAATCAATCAATCAATCAACCAACTAACCAATAAATAAACCAACCAACCAACCAACCAACCAACCAATCAATCATTCATTCATTCATTCATTCATTCATTGTGTGCATGTTTCCGTCTCATGTGTTTAATACGGGGTCCAAGATTTCCTTTGTTTCTTTTTTCGCTTGTTTCAAGAGACCCTATCCCACGTGTTTAATCAACCAACCAACCAATTAATTAATTAATCAATCAATCAATCAACAAACCAACCAACCAACCAACCAACCAACCAACCAACCAACCAACCAATCAATCAATCAATCATTCATTCATTCATTCATTGTATGCATGTTTTCGTCTCATGTGTGTAATATTGTATTTACATCTCTTCTGAAAAAAAAAAAATCCACATGCTTGTTATCAGATGTTCTGGGAAACTACATGTCCAATTGACCCATAAATTTTGCAGTCAGCAGGGTATACATGCATTACATCTTCATAAAACAACGTGGTGCAGATATCTCTCAAGAATTTTCCTAGAGAAAAGAAATTGCAATGCCGTAAAAATCGCTTGCTAGTTCCGTAAATCTCAGTGAAATCCTACAATAAAATGTCCGCTCCTAGATTGAAATACAAATCTGTGTTACAAACTGCTGCTGAAAAATGTACATTGTATGAAAATAATCGATAAACGTGTTTTAAAGTTACACAGGATCAATTAAATCCAAAGCATGCACTGCTCGTGAACTGTGATCGAAATGTCAATTACCTACAATGACAAAAGAAATACATTGTGTGTATTCCGTCGCTATACATGTTGTCTGTCCAACGTCCCCACCTAAAAAGAAATAAAAATACTAAGTTTTCGCTAATATAAAGCCTCGTCACGTGACGCCACAATCTGGCGCGAGACAAAGACGTGCGCGGGACCTAAAATAGAATAAAAACTTTCCAAACTAAATATAGAAACTTAACCAAAACACTAATATGGACCTTGCAAAGAAAGAAAGAAACAAACAAACAAACACACAAACAAACATACACATATATCAATCAATCAATCATGTTTCAGAAGGGGAAAGACCGTTTACAATTGCTTTTTTAAGCAATTGATTTATATTGTAAATCGGCATTTTTAACCATTCTTACATGTACCGTTTATATAACAAATTGTCTCCATGGGACCCCCTTTTGCCCCCCCCCCCCTTTTTTTTTTACCCTCCACTTACAACTCTTGTATGAAGCTATGTGCTATCTACTCTGTCAACGGAGAAGAACGACAACTCCATTTTTTTTCCCTATAATTAAGGTCTTTCCTTTCTTAATGGAAAGACCTTACTGTTATTCGTTTGTTTATTATTATTATTATTATTATTCTTTTTCTTCCGCCGTTTTCAAAGTCAAAAGTCAAGAAAAGTACGCAACATATCAAAATGATCTTTAGTACCTGGTATCGGGTTAATAAAAGCTATCTTGTATTAGGGGCACCAAAGTGTACTATTTACCTTATAGGAGTTATCTCCCCAATTACAAAAACCATTGTTATCGCTACTCTTCATAAACTATAAGAGTTAGCGGCAAATGATTTTTTTTAAAATGTTCCTTGCCACATGTCGCAACTTTAAATAATTTTAACCGAAGCGATCCAGTGACTTCTTATAGGAGTTATTTCCCCTTGAATATTTTACTTTTCTATATGCATATGAATCTCATGAACCGTAAGTTGTAAAGACCTAGGGTCTTTTGATTTGTGATCATTGGACCATAACTTGAAAATATAGGTCAAGGTCAAAGGTCAAGGTCATGTAAAAAAGGCAAATTGTGTGTTTTTGGCACTATTTAAAGAGTTTTATGTGTGGTTTAGTGCTTTTGTAGGTTGACATTGACCTTTAACCTTACTACTTGTTAAGTGATCTCTCAAAAGATAAATCCCATGTGTTTAGATATAGTATTTAGGCTTTCTATTCCGTCTTTGCATGATCAAAGTGGATCCGTTCTCTGTGTTAACCAACCAACCAACCAACCAACCAACCAACCAACCAATCAATCAATCAATCAATCATTGCATGCATGTTTCTGTCTCATGTGTTTAATATGGGGACCAAGATCTTATTTGTTTCTATTTCGATTGTTTAAAGAGACCATATCCCACGTGTCTAATTAATTGATCAAACAATCAATCAATCAATCAATCAACCAACCAACCAATCAATCAATCAATCAACCAACCAACCAACTAACCAATCAACCAACCAACCAACCAACCATTCAATCAATCATTGCATGCATACATGTTTCCGTCTCCTGTGTTTAATATGGTGTCCAAGATCTCATTTGTTTTTTTTTTCGCTTGTTTCAAGAGACCACCATATCCCACATGTTAAGTTTATTAACCAACCAACCAACCAACCAACCAACCAATCAATCAATCAATAAACCAACAAACCAACCAACGAACCAACCAACCAATCAATCATTCATTGTATGCATGTTTCCGTCTTATGTGTTTAATACGGGGTCCAAGATCTCCTTTGTTTCTTTTTCGCTTGTTTCAAGAAACCCTATCCCACGTGTTTAATTAATCAATCAATCAATCAATCAATCAACCAACTAACCAATAAATAAACCAACCAACCAACCAACCAACCAACCAATCAATCATTCATTCATTCATTCATTCATTCATTGTGTGCATGTTTCCGTCTCATGTGTTTAATACGGGGTCCAAGATTTCCTTTGTTTCTTTTTTCGCTTGTTTCAAGAGACCCTATCCCACGTGTTTAATCAACCAACCAACCAATTAATTAATTAATCAATCAATCAATCAACAAACCAACCAACCAACCAACCAACCAACCAACCAACCAACCAACCAATCAATCAATCAATCATTCATTCATTCATTCATTGTATGCATGTTTTCGTCTCATGTGTGTAATATTGTATTTACATCTCTTCTGAAAAAAAAAAAATCCACATGCTTGTTATCAGATGTTCTGGGAAACTACATGTCCAATTGACCCATAAATTTTGCAGTCAGCAGGGTATACATGCATTACATCTTCATAAAACAACGTGGTGCAGATATCTCTCAAGAATTTTCCTAGAGAAAAGAAATTGCAATGCCGTAAAAATCGCTTGCTAGTTCCGTAAATCTCAGTGAAATCCTACAATAAAATGTCCGCTCCTAGATTGAAATACAAATCTGTGTTACAAACTGCTGCTGAAAAATGTACATTGTATGAAAATAATCGATAAACGTGTTTTAAAGTTACACAGGATCAATTAAATCCAAAGCATGCACTGCTCGTGAACTGTGATCGAAATGTCAATTACCTACAATGACAAAAGAAATACATTGTGTGTATTCCGTCGCTATACATGTTGTCTGTCCAACGTCCCCACCTAAAAAGAAATAAAAATACTAAGTTTTCGCTAATATAAAGCCTCGTCACGTGACGCCACAATCTGGCGCGAGACAAAGACGTGCGCGGGACCTAAAATAGAATAAAAACTTTCCAAACTAAATATAGAAACTTAACCAAAACACTAATATGGACCTTGCAAAGAAAGAAAGAAACAAACAAACAAACACACAAACAAACATACACATATATCAATCAATCAATCATGTTTCAGAAGGGGAAAGACCGTTTACAATTGCTTTTTTAAGCAATTGATTTATATTTTATTACCTTTGTTCTGTATCTCATCCATGTAAGAGGAGAAAATTTTAATGCTCCACTTATAGTTTTCTTTGCGTTTTTACAAATTCATTAACTTAATAATAGTATAACATACCAATAAATATATTAAATTTGTTATTCAGTCTTAATTTATTTGTATGCAAAACAGTCATTATTATGAAAAGGTCAGGATACACAAGCTTTGTTACTAGATATGAAGATTTTTTTTAACAATTTCGATAACAATTGCCCAGTTGTGTCTGATGAGAAAATATTTGTTATTATTTTTACTCTCAAGTTTCATATATAGTATATACTAATTGCTTAACGTCCAGTGGTAAATATGTCATGCATTTTCAGGACGAAAACAAATTAACAATACATTTGTGTAAATACAATAGGTAGGTCCTGTAAGAAATTATGGTCGTCCGAGATGAGGGTCGGAGAAATTTGGACTGCCACTGGAAAATGAGGATTTATTGGATATGAACAGATGGTTTGCCTTGCAAAAGACCACTTGACCGACCCTCAAAGAGTTATTGCACGGCAAACGGACTCTCTACTTTGACAAAGGTTTTACTACCGGTTGGAAGAAGACCAAAGTGACCATACTTCTATTCTCCAGTTACCAATTGGGGGTCTTACTTTTCAACATTAATAGAAGATAAGTAGTGATATATGTGGCGTTCGACCCCCAAAAACCTGGACACGGGACGCGGACGCCATACCTTAGTATTGGACCATTCGACCCTCAAAAACGTGGACACTGGACGCGGACGCCATACCTTAGTGATATATGCCCTGTTCGAGCCCCAAAACCCTGGACACTGGACGCGGACACCACATCTTAGTGTTGGACCATTCGACCCTTAAACCTGGACACGGGACGCGGACGCCATACCTTAGTTTTGGAACATTCGACCCTTAAACCTGGACAAGGGACGCGGGCGCCTTACCTTAGTGTTGGACAAGTCTACCCTCCAAGGTGGACGCGAACAGTGACGTCATACCCTATAGTTGGACAAGTCTACCCTCCAAGATGGATGGATACCCTTGAAAGTAGACGGCACACCCTTGAAAGTGGACGCGTTTTTTCGGAATACCTGAAAATCTCTCTCACACTTCTACAACTTTTACACATACATGTAGGTGGTTTATGATTAATATTTTTTTTGGGATGGATTACCTTGAAAGTGGACGGCACACCCTATACATTGGGAGCGGGCCCTTCATAGCTAAACGATAACCCGTTAACTTAACACCTTTATACCTCTGAACCATATGCCCGTAATTAAAAATTTAGGAAACTTTCATTCAATAAAACTCATGAGGCCTATTAGTCACGGAATAGTAATCGCACAGTTAACATAAAAACAAATATGTAAAATAAGTGAACGAATGAATAAATTTGATAAATTAATGGAAAGTAAAATCAAATCAAAACAAAATATTGCAAAACGAAATGAATTGAAATAAAATCTAAATGATATGATAAAATAAAAATTCATTCCGCAATAAGATTTCATACATTACTTTGTATCCTAAATTGATTTTGGAATTCATTTAAGTTTTCACAAAACAAAACAAAGAACGGGAATAGAAATTGACAATATTTCTTGTTTAATTTGTTTTCTTGTACTGGCCTGAAAACTGAGTACTTTTTATACCTCAGGATTGATTGTTAGAAATAAAAATGAAGAAATTTATGTTTAAAATTGCAAAACTTGTTGTCGCATCAAAACAAAGGTGCCAATATTTTCCATTCTGTTAGAATATTATACAACGCTATTAAAATTTTGTTCTTCTTGTACCTAAGGATGAATAGTTACACTAAAATTGAGAGCTCTATAAGTGTACGGTTACATTGTACTAGTATATATGTCGATTACAATAAAAAGTGACAATATTTCTTTTTTTTTATTAATATTCTTGTACTGGCTCTTTTTTATACCTCAGGATGGATTGTTAGACATAAAAGTGAAGAAATTTAAGTATACAATTGCAAAATGTGTTGTCGCATAAAAAAAAGTGCCAATATTGTCCATTTTGTTAGAATATTCTACAATAGTATTAAAATTATGTTCTTTTGGTCCCTAAAGATGAATACTTTTACACAAATTGAGAGCTCTATGGTTACTAATATCTATGTTGATAACAATAAAAAGTGACAATATTTTTTTTCTTTCTTATTATTATTCTTGTACTGGCCTGATAATTGAGTACTTTTTCTACCCCAGAATGGATTGTTAGACATAAAAGTGAAGAAATTCAAGTTTAAAATTGCAAATTGTGTTGTCTTATCCATATAAGGTGTAAGTATTTTAACTTTTGTAAAAGTATTATGTTACAGCATTAAAATTCTGTTCTTTTGGTACATAATGAGGGACATTTTTACACAAATTGAGAGCTCTTTACGTCTACGGTTGATTATATGTATAACGATAACAATGAAAATCGCCAGTATTCCTTTTTTTATAATTAAATCTTTAAGTTGTTCCACTATACTAGCGGGATGAATTCTCTTTTTATACCTTTTAGGATGGATTGTTTGACATAAAAGGAAAGGACTTATTTCGACGATTTTTTTTATAAAAACAATTTATAAAAGCTATTCCTTATGTATGCAGGGACAAACAGTTAGGTTTAATAAATTTGACGTTATACATCGTATATATTTATGTCTATCAACTAAATAATTTTTATATTCAGTAAACCACGAACTACGGCAAATATTTAGAAATTAGTGTATTGTCTGAAAACAAAGTTTCATAGATCATTTTATGTTGTCTGTTTTATTTTAAGTCTTGAACCATTACCTAGTTAAATATACCGTAGTGAATATTGTTGTTACGATATAAAACTTCCTTTTGCAGTATTTACTTATCCAATAATATCTGAAAATGTTTTTTTAGCGATACTTTATTTATTTATCATTTGTAATATATGAATAAGCCAGAAAAATTATAATTATAATTTCCACAAATAGTTAACGGGAATTGTAAACGCGTGTTTTATAAGTGCAAGTACAGGTACAGATATAAAATCTGTAGTAAACAACCGTTTACTGCTGACTAAACGGCACAGAGTAAACGCGCGTTTACTCGAGTAGACATTAGAAATTTCCTTTTTTACCGCGTTAACGCAATTGCAGTAAACGCGCGTTTACTGGTAAACGCAAAAATTGGAGTTAACAAATGAAATATGTGCACGCGGCGTTGACGTGCGTTTACTTTATGTTATGCTTGGTCTGCATTTAACTGTATATATATGTAGGACTCTGAACCGCGATGGTACTCCGAACCGCGATGGTCACGCTGATGTGCGATGGTTTGACGCTGAAGTGCGTTTTTGATCACGCTGAAGTATGATGGTGGCATTGTGACGCTATTTTGTTGATAGCTACGCCGAAGTGCGATGGTCTACACAAACAACATTTTCAAAGCTTTTCATGTCGATATAGTAGTCAATTTGTATTGAGGAATCAGTTTTCCGGGTTTTTGAGTTAATAAAAGGATAATAAACTTATAATACTACGAAAAACGGGGAGATTTGGTGGATAGCGGAAAGTTTACCTTCTGTTGCGATTTTTTTTTTTTTTTTTTTTTTTAAATCTACAAAAATGTTCCTTTTACGTACGATGGAGCGTGGCATTCTCTAAATACATACGGGTTCGTAGACAGACTCTTTATTTTAAAATAACGGTAAACGAAGAACCCATGAGAGGAACAAATTAAAGATAAAATGGTAACGTAGAATTATGTCCACATGCAGAAAATCAGAGGACGGTCTCTCATTAAGAATGCAACTGAAATTAAGGACATACATAGACAATAATGAATGTATATACTGACTGCTAAAAAATCTACTTCTAATAATTATTGCACATCTGTAGATTTTAAACTAGCCATCATGCGTCAAATAGACCATCGCATATCAGCGAACGGACCATCGCACTTCAGCGTCCCCATCGCACCTCCGAGTCCTACGTATATTTATGGATTACGATATTTTCTTCTTATTACTATTTAACGATCAGCAATCAGTATATCATATACATCCTTAATGTTTTATGGTAGATAACCAAACTTAAACCTATCACATTCGACTACGTCTCGGATGACATTCTTCTTTTCGTGTTGTAACAGAAAATTGTATGCATGTTTTTTACGAGTCAAAATCGCATTTCTTTTACATCTTAAAACATTGACAGTTTTTGTAAATAGCTTATGGAGACAAAAAATGTCCGTCTATTATAATGAATTAATTTTCCTCATTATTTCAGGACACCAAGATGCCGCCTGTGGACTTCTAAAGCGACACAAACCTATCTTACAAACCTGTATCAAACATAAGATTAGTACACCAAGTTATTGTTAGGGATAACTGTGATGACATTTTAACCAGGGAACTGTCATGTTTCTCTTTTGACAAATGTGCAAGTCATATTTATGATGAATTTGAAAATATTTCAAACACAGGAAGTTTTGCAAAAGTAAAAATGATGAATGAAACCCCGAGACTAGTTAATACCAATGAAGATATAAACCCCGAAATCGAGAGGGAAAAATTATCTGACATAGTCTCTTCAGGACAAGTCATTGCCGTTTACACAGACGACCCGGACAATGATTACTACCTAATGAAAGTTATGGAATGTCCTCATGTTCTTGATGTCGACACAACATATTCTCGGGGCTCCATATTGCCAGCTGGAACAAATATTATCAGTGGATTGTATTGTGACATTAAGACAACATCACCACTATCGTATAAACTTGAAGGAAACAAAGTCAATCGTTCCAACAGAATCGATAGTTTATGTATGCTCCGAAATTGACGCAACAAGAAATATTCAATTACGTGAGGACATTCATTCCAGCATTAATATGTTTACAGTGTATAGCTGAATTAAAATAGTCACATATATAGGCGTTATTTTGATTTATCATATACTTAGAGCAAATAACTTATAATTTCTAAAGTATGATAATAGCATTAAATTTACGTAAATTCCATATTTTCCGTAATGGTGCTTAGCGGGCTGATATGAAAACTTTATCAACTGCTTCCGGTTATTATCGCATGCCTTTCCGTAACGTTATTCCATGGCAATTCGACTTGACTCGGCAAGTTCCGTAAAATACACCTCAATGGTACGTTTTCAGTGAAAAACAGAACAAAGTTGGGTACAAAAGAAATATTAGGAAACAGGAAAATATATTATGTAAAATGCAAAACAAATGATACAATAAATGCATGCATTTTCTAAATTAGCTCTGGTCTGTATTCCGGCTGAAGTATATGATAAAAAGATCATTACATTTCATTTTTCATTATGTTTTGTTGATTTTTTTTAATCGTCAATATACAAAAAATATTATACTGTTGTTTTTTCTACTCTGTTGAGGCATATGATAGAAATATTTCATATCGGATGTATTACATTTGGCGTCTATCGTCCGTACTTTTCACTTTTTTAAAACTTCTACTTGAGAACTATTTAAAGGTGTACTGAAATAAACGAATAAGTCCCTCTATACTTTGCGTTGTGTTACAAAGTAACGTCATAAACATAGGACGTATTTTATGTAACGTTATTAATTTTCACTATATTCTCAACAAAAGGATCGATATATTGAACTGTTATTTTTCTCCTTTGTTGATGCATATGATAAAAAGATCATAACATGCCATTTTTCATATCAGATGTATTATTAGCCCTCGGTCAATATCAACCCTCGAGCCTTCGGCTCTCGGGCTGATAAAACATCTGATATGAAAAATGCCATGTAATAATATGATTATATCAGTTTTCATATTATATTGTTATGATCATTGCTCGTAAAAATCTAAGTAACGTCGTCCGCTTCACGCAATATTAACGTTTTACTTGTAATATAATGATGGTAAATTGAGGTAAAATATTTAAAGAAATAAATTTTAATATTTCATATAAAACTAAGTGAATCTTCCATGTAATTGTAGAAAATAACTACTTCTTGTATAAAAGTTTTTGTATAAAAAGATATAATTAGAGTGTCTATAATGTTATGTAACTTTTAATATATAAGTATTCGATGTGAAATTCTTCCTATTTGACACTTAGAATATAAATAAGGTTTGACAGCTTAATCTCTTAGAAGTATTTCCTTTAGCAAATATATATAATTCTTTTCTATTGTTCACATAAATTGTATGAAGATTTCAAGATTTCAAGATCTTGAAATCTTAATCTTGAAATCTTGAAACCAATAGAAACTGTTCTTATAAAATTAATTATTCATAAAAGCATTGTGATTGGTGAATAAAACAAGTCCGACCAGCACGTGTTCTTAGGGTTTAAAATAGGAAACCCTAAGGTACTAAACATTACTCTTATGGTTGGACTCGTAATAAACATATATAGACATCTTTTTTTTATTCACCAGGTTCGTAAACTTACAATTTTTGTTTAATGAAAAATTAAACGTAACCTTAGTAATGTTTTAATGTAACAATTTTATGACAGAAATCTTTCTTTATTGAAGTTACCATAAATATCATGATAAACTATTTCAATTAATTAATAAAGTATTTTGATAATTGTTAATTCAAGTTCATTTTAAGAATCAAACTCTTTTATGTCATATTAATGTATTTTATATGATTACAATTATGGTTGGACTCGAAATAAACATATATAGACATCTTTGTTTTATTCACCAGGAGGCCTCGAAAGAACGCGAACGACAGTCCCCCAAATTGTCGTAGTTAAAACAGTGAACACAGATATGTAAACCACTGAGCAACAACATTAACTTTCAGCGGGAGAGGGGAGGCAACTGCCTTAGTCTGTCCTGCCCCCCTCTTTCCTGCATAATAGTAACGTCAAATGACACCAGTATATGTTTTAACATTTGCGCAGTCAAATATTGACTGTTTTTGCGTATACATTGTACTTTGTTTTTGTGGTATACAATGATGAAAATATTAAAACATTTATCCGGATATAGACAGATATAAAAATTGCCATACAATTTAAACTGGCGTATCTATTACAACGTTTTAAACCTGGTTTCTATAGTTAATTTATTGTTAATTTTCATGCAGTGCTTCGGGGTCGAGTAGTCTACGTATTTCATCTACGGTATCACTAGCCTGTCATCAATGGTGCAGTATGTTCGAACCCCTCACGTGGAAGGTGCATTCGACTCCAATATTGATTGACTAGGATTGCCAGTTCTCCTGCAGAAGGTCGGTGGTTGCCACAATATATATCATAGCGATGATTGTGGCGTTCAACACCAAAAATCATGCAATCAATCAATTGACTTGCAGTGCAAAACAAATTTCCTAGACAAGACAATTTATGTATTTTTAAAGACAAAAAACTAAATGTATGAAAATGCAGAACTTTCAAAGGAGCGAAACCGGAAAAGTTAACAGGGTAAACGTCATCTTCTATATAATACCTTACGCGTAAAGTGAGTCGGTTGATCGATAAGATGTGTCGGTGTCTCAAGTCATATTTCCGCGGTCTTAGCTATTAGCATTATCGTCTGATCTGTAATTTTACCATTTCTTCCCTATTCCCAGTTGTAACATTTTGACTGAGTGTGAATTCACAGGGCAGGACAAATGCATAGAAGGAGACGCTTATGCAATCAACGCAATGGGTTTAACTTTGGAGTTTATGCGATTCCCAAGTTTATGTTTGGTGCAGTGTTTGTCACTGTTTGATTGACTTACGAAATTTGTACATCGGAAATTAACTACTGTCGTCTTATATACGATCGGAAAGTTGAAAATAGGATAACTGCAATTGTTGCGATTTTCACAGATCCTTTGTGGCAGTAGATCATCAATATCAATTTCGTATAACTTTCAGATGACTTTAATGACATATTTGAAGAAAATATCACATTTCCGGTCTGTTAAGAACATAAATTATATTATACACGATAATATGTAAAGTGTTTGCCTTCATCAAAAACATATTAGATAAAGTGCAAGGTATCATACTTACATTGAACATCGACATTGATAATTGAGGACTGCATACTGCCAACTTCGTTGGAGGCCCGACAGCGATAGTCTCCACTTTGACTTTTCTGTATTGTATGTAGACTGAGGACGTTAAACACATCAGAAGCAACATTAGGCCCTGACCACATATATTTACAATCTGGTCTACAATTAGCCGAACAGTTGATAGGGGGTATTGTATCTCCATATTCTACAGTATATTGCTGTGTAGGTTGTAAGAGTATAACAGCCATAGGACCATCTGTAAACAAATTTTTGAAACAATCTAATTTAACGATATTCACAAAATATTTAGTGGGAATGCAGTCGTAGCGAAATTTCACTCAGTATAGAGATAAGCACGAATAGAAAAATATATTGCATGCTTGACAAGGAGACAACTATCCACCAGAGTTCAAATGAAGTGGCTGTAATCAATTACAGGTCAAGTTGACTTAAGGGAGATTTGGCTACTAACTTTATGCTATGTTTTGTTTAAAAACCGCATGATTATGTAGTTTTTCTGTCAATTTATTCTTTAGGGTTTGAGAGTTCCCGATGTAAGAATGCTTCTTCTTTCCTGTTTGTCTTTTAAGGTATTTGTAACTTAAAAGTGCTACGGCATTATCACAGTTTATTCCACACCTCTTTTAAATTTCCATTGTTGAAAAAGATAATTATAAATAAATTCCGATTCAAACTCCCTCAGGTAAAGTTGATCTTAATGATGTTCGCTACTCTTGTTTTTGACTTTTTGTTAGATATTCTGAATCCTCTAGTTTTATCCACGTAGTGCCATTAAAAATTTTGCCCACTAACCCCTACTTTTCTTTTCATAATTTTATTACATATTGTTTAAAAAGCCATTTTTGAAAATCTTGTATAATCCTTGTTATTTTTTCATAGTTTTTGAAAGAAAAAAGGTGCCAATGTTAAATATATGAAAAATCTAGAGAGAACTAGTTCCCGCCATATTTTCAATGGCTTATATCTCAAAAACAAGCACACGGACCCTTCATTTTTTTCTGCTTCTTTAGTTCCTTTATATACTATCAATTTATAACAGTCTTTTAAAAAGTTTTATATATTGAAATAGAGTAGCAAACATCCTTAAATAGATTTTACTATTTTATTATGCCTCCCTGGGGTCCTACAGTTCCTTGATAATTTTATTTAAAATTTGTTGATTCACTTTAGCTTTCTTTCTTTTTGTTTGTTTGAATTTTCATAAAGAAGTTACATTAGACAAAATGCTTTGATGCACCATTCTTTTCAAAGTTGTATTTTACTTTGTAAATGATTGGGCAAACAAGTTCTAATACGATTATTGTCACAATACGAATTTTATCTAATGATCTTTTAATACAATAATTACAATATAAAAACAAGAAGATGTGGCAGACATGGTATAATTGCCAATGAGACAACTCTCCACCAGAGACTTAATGGCACTGAAGTTAACAACTATAGGTCACCGTACGGCCTTCAACAATGAGCAAAACACATACCGCATAGTCAGCGATAAAAGGCCCCAAGATGACAAATGTAAAACAATTCAAACGAAAAAAACAAACGGCCTTATTTAAGTACAAAATAATGAACGAAAAAACTATGATATACAGGAACAAACGACAACCATTTTGAATTACAGGCTCCTGACATAAACAGAATGGGGCGAAATTAAACATGTTAACTCTCCCCTCACATTAGGACAGTGGTGTAACAGTACACCATATGAACAAACTATAAAAATCAGTTGAAAAAGGCTTATCGATAAAAAGCAGAAAAATACGTAACAAAAACATAGACCAGTCGTGGCAAGGTACATTTGTATATATACATCCTTAAAACAACATAAAACACTAAGTACAGATCTGAGAGTACTCTCAGTTATTGATACACATTTTACCTTTTTAGTAAAAAACAAACATAAAATAGTGAAATTAAAATGAATGCAAATGATACTTTATAATACAAAGATAATAGTTTGTCCTATACTATGGGATTTGTGCATTACATGCACATAATATTATTATTATGTGTTTCCTTATTTTATCTATTATATCTTTTTACACATTTTTAGAGAGAAATATTTCCTTTCTGGTTCTGTCTATTTTGACATCTTCATGAATAATAAAAAAAAACCAAAAAAACTCAAACTCATATTTAACAAAACGTTTTTGCTCACATTGCAATATGTACACCCCTTTAATAAATGTTATTATGCATATTACCGTGTGCATTATCGGATGACTTTGAGAACAATGTTTTGCAAAAGGGATTTTTATACGAAAATCCTATAAACAACTATTTTATAGTTTTATATTCTTCACCACCTCAGTTGTAGCGTAATCGTCTTCAAACAAATACCTGCAAACTGGTCTGCCACTCTAAATGTTCAAAAGAAGAATATTAATTGTTGTTTTTTTTTGGGGGGGGGGGAGTAGGTGGATATACGGTCAGTGCATGTAAGTATTGTCAGGGGCGGGTCCAGCCTTTTTTAAAAGGGGGGTTCCAACCATATGTCCCCATTCAAAAGCATTTATCGTCAAAAAAGGGGTTCCCACCCCGGACCCCCCCCCCCCCCCCTCTGGATCCGCCACTGATTGTCAAATGTACATGTTCATTGTTGAAATTTTTCATTATATGTTTCATCTAATTGTTTTATTTAAAACATTGAATATGAAGGAGAGAATAAAATTAAGGTTTTATCGGAAAGCAACATGGTAAAGTATTTCATGAGGGTCTTGATGGGGTTTACAGAATAGAGAATAATGGGCAAAAGGTGCAAAATAAAGAACAGAAAATAAATATAGAGGAATATAGGCAAAAATAAAATAAAAAAATAGATAATCATGGGCAAAATAAATAAAGTATTCAATTTGATAAAATGGGTAAAAAAAAATAAGATAAAGAAATGAGGGACTATATCATCCATACCCACTATATGAAATTTAAATCTGTTAAGAAAGTATATCAGATCATTATGTAAACCCTTCATTAATTTAGAATTTTTTTTAACAAATTAAAAATTTACAGATGAATGATCCATCAACGTCATATACCTCGCTACTAGAGCAATAGGTCAATTTTGTTTCTATTTTACTAATAATTAGATATAATCTAGACCTGTATGTATCAAATTTGGGTAAAACTACAGAATCTTCCCTGACTGATAGAGAAAAATGGTAAAAAATTTAAGAATAAAAAGGACCCTCATGTATTTACTGAACACTAATCCATGACCATGGAAAAGTGAAATTAAAAGAAGTAACATTGAATAGGTAATAATCAGGAATTAGAATATACATGCTACAGGTAATAAACAGAGGGAGGCCTCAACAGATGTAGACAAAACAGTTTATTGCCTGGAGGGATGAATTTAAAAAATGTCATGGGTATTGTAGATAAATTTATTGTGATTTTCACAACTGTTAACGCACCCCTTTAACATCTTCAGGCGATTTTTGTGGAAATTTAAAATAGATTAAAAAAGAAGAAATATGAACCCTCATAATTTAATTTTAATATGGTATTTAAAAAAATGCAGTTTTTAAAAATTATTTGAGAATGTTTAGAAGGCCAGTATTGATTTATTAACTTGGGTAAACACTGTGAAGAATCATTCTTCAATTCAAAATGTAACAAATGTGTAGAGCAAGAAGGAAGATCATGGTTTATTGGTAAATTTGAGAAGGAAATGAGTATTATAGCTATTTTACTTTGAACATATGCATGCCAAAGGCAAAGTTCTCTTAAGGACAAGGATCCTAAACTTACCTAAGACAAGTTTATTTATTCATGACACAAAATCTCCACACTGACTTTTTTGACAAGTCTAAAACAGAAGAATAGTGCATTCACTACAGTTTTTTCTTTAATCTTATTTTTCTTTCTTTTGATAGTTACCCTTGTCTACAATATTTTACACACCTTAGAAAACATGAATGTAAAAAGAAATATTCAATATAATTAATCTTTTAAGATTTTAGACAATTTACAAAGATTAGGATAAAAAGATACATGTACAAAAAAAATGTGGTGATGTCGTTTTCTACGGAAGCCGATAAGGGCCATTCAAAAAAAAAAATTATGTCGTAATTACGACATAGCATGTCGTAATTTCGACATAACATGTCGTTATAACGACATCGCTATATCGTAATTTCGACATAACATGTCGTTATAACGACATCGCTATGTCGTTATTTCGACATAACATATCGTTATTACGACATCACTATGTCGTAATAACGACATAGCTATGTTGTAATAACGACATCGCTATATATATATAAAAGAATATGTATTATGATTGCCAAGAGACTTAATGACACAGAAATTAACAACTATAGGTCATCATAATGGCCTCAAAAATGAGAAAAGCCCCCGCATAGTCAGCTATAAAAGAGGGACGAAAGATACCAGAGGGAGAGTCCCCGACATGACAGCTGTTTAATAATTTAATTCAAACGAATGAAAATAACGGCTTTAATAATGTACAAACAAAGACCGAAAAACGAATATGTAACACAGCAAACAAATGACAACCACTGAATTACAGACTCCTGACCGCTATGTGATAATAACGGCAACCTTATAGTTTAACTTTTCACTTTTTGATGCGATAGGCATTTCAAAATGGTTGTCAGTAAAGGCAAAGTTTGTAGCGGAAACAAATTCATCTTTTTTTTTTTAGAATAATGAATACTATATGCAATCAAGCTTAATTAAAGTTATTCACTAGCACCTCAGACTTGCACATACTAGAACTTTATTTATAATCAAGTCAAATGAGACCCAGTTGAATAGGGGAGCAATTCAAGCTCCTTGGAGCCTCTAATTATGTTTGGCATGTACAGATTTGTGTAAATTATGAAGTCCTGCATTTCCATTGCAGGTTCTGAATAAGATGAATTTTAAGCTTTTCCCAATAAAGACTATGTTAAACTTTGGACTCATAGTGCTCAGACCCACGGATCTCTGTACCTTGAATCTTAATGTACAGTAACTACTGAGGCTTGATGCAAATTATTACTGCATTGCTATTGTTGGTTCTTAATGAGATTCTTCAAGCGTCCTCCCCATTGAAGCCCTATTAAAACTTTGTACCCCAAGTTCTTTTAACCACTGTTCCCCAGGGCAACTATTCCTACAAACTTAAGGGGAGGGTTAGGATTCCGCTAACATGTTTAACCCCGCCACATTCTTGATGTATGTGTATGTCCCAAGTCTTTAATTTACATATTTGTTTTTCGTTTATTTTTGTACATAAAATAGGCCGCTAGTTTTTCTCGTTTGAATTGTATTACATTTGTCATTTCGGGGCCTTTTATGGCTGACTATGCGGTATGGGATGTGATCATTGTTGAAGGCCGTACGGTGACTTTAATTGTAAATTTCTGTGTCATTTGGTTTCTTGTTGAGAGTTGCGTTTTTGAACAAACCAGCGTATCCCAAGGCCTTGATAACCTCTGTAGGCCCCAAATAAGACGAAAAAAAACATCAAAATTGGAGAGAAAACTGAAAAAAATTGTTTCTAACCTAAGGGATATTAACCCTTGGCTATCTTAGATTTAATGCAATCAGTATGCATCAGCATCAGGGTACAGCTCATTTGCATATCATTTGCATATTTTTACAAATACTCGAAATTTAGACAATTTCTGATAACAATTCAGCATGCCAAGGGTTAATATCCCTGAGGTTAGAAACCATTTATTTTCTGTTTTCTCTCCAATTTTGATGTTTTTTCGTCTTATTTGGGGCCTACAGAGGTTATCAAGGCTTTGGGATACGCTGGTTTGTTCAAAAACGCAACTCTCAACAAGAAACCAAATGACACAGAAATTAACAATTATAGGTCACCGTACGGCCTTCAACAATGATCACAGCCCATACCGCATAGTCAGCTATAAAAGGCCCCGAAATGACAAATGTAATACAATTCAAACGAGAAAAACTAGCGGCCTATTCTATGTACAAAAATAAACGAAAAACAAATATGTAAATTAAAGACTTGGGACAGACACATACATTAAGAATGTGGCGGGGTTAAACATGTTAGCGGGATCCCAAACCTCCCTCTAAGTTTGAAGGAATTGTTGTCCTGGGGAACAGTGGTTAAAAGAACTTGGGGTACAAAGTTTTAATAGGGCTTCAATGGGGAGGACGCTTGAAGAATCTCATTAAGAACCAACAATAGCAATACAGTTATAATTTGCTTCAAGCCTCAGTAGTTCATTAAGATTCAAGTGTGTACAAATGAAGGTACAGAGATCCGTGGGTCTGAGCACTATGAGTCCAAAGTTTAACATAGTCTTTATTGGGAAAAGCTTAAAATTCATCTTATTCAGAACCTGCAATGCCAAACATAATTAGAGGATCCAGGGAGCTTGAATTGCTCCCCTATTCAACTGGGTCTCATTTGACTTGATTATAAATAAAGTTCTAGTATGTGCAAGTCTGAGGTGCTAGTGAATAACTTTAATTAAGCTTGATTGCATAAAGTGTTCAATATTCTAAAAAAAAAAAAGATGAATTTGTTTACGATACAAACTTTGCCTTTACTGGCGACCATTTTGAAATTCCTATCGCTTCAAAAAGTGAAAAGTTAAACTATAAGGTTGTCGTTATTATCAGATAGCGGTCAGGAGTCTGTAATTCAGGGGTTGTCATTTGTTGCTGTGTTACATATTCGTGTTTCGGTCTTTGTTTGTACATTATTAAAACCGTTATTTTCACTCGTTTGAATTAAATTGTTAAACAGCTGTCATTTCGGGGACTCTCCCTCTGGTATCTTTCGTCCCTCTTTCATAGCTGACTATGCGGGGGCTTTTCTCATTATTGAGGGCATTATGATGACCTATAGTTGCTTATTTCTGTGTCATTTAGTCTCTTGGCAATCATAATCCATATTCTTTTATATATATAGCGATGTCGTTTTTACGACATAGCTATGTCGTAATTACGACATAGTTATAGTGATGTCGTAATTACGACTTGTTATGTCGAAATAACGACATATCGAAGTCGTTATAACGACATGTTATGTCGAAATTACGACATAGCGATGTCGTTATAACGACATGCTATGTCGAAATTACGACATAGCTATAGTGATGTCGTAATTACGACTTGTTATGTCGAAATTACGACATATCGATGTCGTTATAACGACATGTTATGTCGAAATTACGACATATCGATGTCGTTATAACGACATGTTATGTCGAAATTACGACATAGCGATGTCGTTTAAACGACATGTTATGTCGTTTTAACGACATGTTATGTCGAAATTACGACATAGTGATGTCGTTATTACGACATGTTATGTCGTAATTACGACATAAAATTTTTTTTTTTAATGGCCCTTATCGGCTTCCGTAGTTTTCCTCAACTTTTAGATGTTTAATTTTATCATGTTTTTACAGCGTTTTATTTTTTTCTTACAGAAAACTATGCTTTGAAAGCAGAGAGTTATTCTTCCTATCCTTCATCAGTGTTTGGTATATAAAAAAAGTAGAGCAAGTAACCCCAATTAAAGGCCATGTAAATGTGATTTTTTTAAACTTTAGTTGTTTGGGTAAATCTATTGTGAATGTATTGCTCAATGTATTATTTTTGAAAGTATAATAAAAATGTCTGCTTCATATATTATAAATATATAAGACTGAAATAGGAACCGATTTCATTTTAGTTCATGTGTTCTTGAAATTGCCACCTTTATCCCCTTATTTTCATGATTTCATATGTGACACAAGTCCTTGCCCATTAAAATTATGGTTGAAAGTAAAGAATACTTTTAGTATAATATTGGTGGGCGAGGGGTTGCGCAACTGTCAATTTTGCCAAAAAACTGTCATAAATATTAATTATGTTAAAAATCTGGTTTAAATGAAAGTCACTTACATTTATGATATCACAAAAAACATCACTTATGACGTCGACGCAACTGGTAAAAATCTTCTCTTGCTGAAACAATTCCACATTTTGACATAATAATTATGTTTTCAGTTTTCATCAAGTTTTCACAAAACTTTCAGTTTGAAAAATATTAAGGGCCAAAATGATGGGTTAGTGAATCTACTCCTTTATGAGTTTTATATCTTTTCATTATTTTTTTCATATACTTTACAACATATTAAAGTAGATAATTTACAATATTGTTTTATTGTGAACATGTATTTCTCATCAGTGGTGCTAAAATCAAATACAACTAAACAATCTATGTTTTAATCTTGTTATCAAGCAAATTATGATTGGGAGTGTTCTAATGTAATTGAGACTTTCTTCTAGGTATATTACATGTGTAACATATATGAAATTATAATTCTATGAGTGAACCAACATCTGAAGTGGGGATTGTATTGTGACAGATATTTGACATAAATTTTGGATATAGATGACGTTACAATTATTCCTTCGATTTTATGTTTATCACGTTTTATATTATTGTAATAGAAAAATGCAGTTTATTTTATTTCATATAGTTTATTAGTTAATGTATGTAAGTTCTACTCTGTAAACTATTTTATACAAAATTATTGTTTAACTGTTCTATACATTTTCAAAGCGTAGGATATTTCAAACATGTCAAATAAATACTTTAACAAACTATTGAACGTATCTGTGCAATAAAACTTCAGCTGTGGCCAAATGGACCTTCGATTATATGTCCAGCAAAGTTAATAAAACATCTTAAAAGTTCAGACAACGGTCAACTCACATCAGCAGCTTTATTTGTGTTAAGCCATAAAGCACAATCTAGTTCCATAATTACTTTTGATTAAGATCCGGATTAATATTTATAATGTTATTTTATACTATGTTATATGGATTTACGTTGTAATTGTTTTATATTATAGTTAGGGAAATGGTAATAAATATATTCGAAACATAAATTGGCAATTTTAGAATAAGAAATTGAAGAGATGAAAGAAAAACCAGTTTTATGTGACGTGTAATTTCGACCTAATCTTAGACCATAACTATATTTGACCATTCTAAATTTTATTGATAACTCATAAATCATCAATTCTTTTGTTTGTTATAGTCAGTTAAGGGTTACTAAAACATTCAAAACTTAGTATATAAACTGATCAAGCCGCTATACAATTAATAGCGAGTTTCTTGATATTCTAGGTGAGTCTCTTGGTTTTGAAAATAATTTAGATTTAAAATTATTTTTCTTTTAATTTTATTTTGAAAAAATAAATAAAGTTTATAAGTAACTAATATTTTAATTCAGAGGTTTATTTTATCAGTAATTATCATTGTTATTATTTGGTATTTAACTTGAATTTTTTGTAGTATTTTTATCATTGTTTTCAACTTATTTTGACTTCAAAATGTGTACTTTTAAATTATATTGTACTTTCAATGTTTTCTTTATTAAATTAATAGCGAGTTTCTTGATATTCTAGTTTGGTTTTCCTTCCTGTTGTTGTTCCCGGCCTGCCTCTACATCGGCAACAACGCCCGGCCTGCCTTTACATCGGCAGCAATGCCATCCACCATCAAAGGCATTGTTCTAAGCTAGTTTCCCCCAACATGTAAAGACCCAGTATCAGCTCTCACAGATGTAGTTCGTCTGTTGAGAGTCTGAGGGAAAAGAACAGTAAGCAGACCATGTTACATTACACGCAGATATCAACCAACGTCATATTACCATAAATGGTAGTTCACATTATTTTGATACAATAATTGGTGGAGGCCCGTTAATAAATTTTGGACAACCTTTAAGAGCTGACACCAACACCAAACATGGATATCCAGACATTACAGCACGCCAGTGTTTAGACAATTCGAACCGGAATATTTACAGTTAAACATTATTTATGTACCTTTCGGACTATTCAATTTTATATCTGTTTCCAGTTAATGATTTATTTGTGACTTAATTAGAATACACAATTGTACAACGATATCAACTATAGAAAGAAAATCAGAATCAAAGAACATTATAATGCATTATTTTCAAAAAACCAAGAACTATTATCAACTTCAGTGATATTAAGAACTTTAAAGTTATATTGTTGTGTATTTTATTGTAAACATATATTTTCATGAAACTGTGAGTATATCAAATGCTTATTTAAAATCTATTTTTAAGATCAAAATTTAAATTTTAAATTTTCAGCTATGAAACAAAATGTTCATTTTCATTTCACAAATCGTATTGCGTTTCATGTCTGTCAATTTTTAAGCAAAAGTTAACTAAAACACTGTTAAAATAAGTTATAAAATTATTTTGATAAAATGTTGTAAAATTTTATTCATTTAAATCATCCATTGAATAACTTTTCAGAATGATGTTAATTAGAACTATGTTTGTATTTCAAACGCTTGTCAATATTATCATTTGCAATCAGTCATCTTTAAGATTAGGTTCAACTTTCATTTAGGGTTACATAAAGTAAATCTCCTTGTTTGTTAGTTACCTATTAGGAACAAGTTAGACAAATTCTTGTTGCGGTTTACTGTTAGATAATCTAATACCGGTACAAAGTAATAATAATTTAATATATATATATATACAGGCAAGCATATTGCATAGGCTACCTAAATAGCAGGGACGCCACACTAATACTAAATAAAGGGCTACCTCAGGAGCAGGGACGCCACAAATACTTAACATAAAGGGCTACCTCAAGAGCAGGGACGCCACAAATATTTAATATAATGGGTAAACTCAGAAGCAGGAACGCCATAAAAACGATTAAACAGTAACTTAGAGACTGAAGTAAGCAATTCAAATTCTGTTAAAGTTTTATTCTAGTCTTTTCATATTTCATATATTTTTGCAACATTTTGTTTAAAACACTTTGCATATATTTTTAATTAAATTTCATTAACTGTAAAAATAAACGTTCAATTGTAAGCATGCGGGTAACAAACTTTCAAGAACAAGATTTAAAATTAATACCAAAATATTGTAACATCATAGACATCAATTGATTTATAAAGAATTACAATAAAACCACCAATTAAACAGTATGATTAACATGCAGTCTCAAAAATGAAAAGAAAAAAAAGAAAAAAAAAGAGAAAAAATATTTAAAAAAAAAAAAAAAATTAGTTCAAGTTTTTTTATCGCTTACTTTAAAATCAACAACAAAATACTATAATACTTTTTTTTTTTTTGCATCGCAATCTTCTCAATTGCTTGTCTTTTATATTGTTTTGAGGTTTAATATGGATATTAATTATTTATTTACGTTAATAATTAAAAGTTATAAATCCATTTTCAGATTAATATAGTAAACATAACATTGTATGCGATTTCTTTAAAATATTTTTTTTTTAATTTATTTAATTTTGGAGTCCAAAATTTCTAAGGAGAGTGATATATTGTGACAGATATTTGACATAAATTTTGGATATAGATGACGTTACAATTATTCCTTCGATTTTATGTTTATCACGTTTTATATTATTGTAATAGAAAAATGCAGTTTATTTTATTTCATATAGTTTATTAGTTAATGTATGTAAGTTCTACTCTGTAAACTATTTTATACAAAATTATTGTTTAACTGTTCTATACATTTTCAAAGCGTAGGATATTTCAAACATGTCAAATAAATACTTTAACAAACTATTGAACGTATCTGTGCAATAAAACTTCAGCTGTGGCCAAATGGACCTTCGATTATATGTCCAGCAAAGTTAATAAAACATCTTAAAAGTTCAGACAACGGTCAACTCACATCAGCAGCTTTATTTGTGTTAAGCCATAAAGCACAATCTAGTTCCATAATTACTTTTGATTAAGATCCGGATTAATATTTATAATGTTATTTTATACTATGTTATATGGATTTACGTTGTAATTGTTTTATATTATAGTTAGGGAAATGGTAATAAATATATTCGAAACATAAATTGGCAATTTTAGAATAAGAAATTGAAGAGATGAAAGAAAAACCAGTTTTATGTGACGTGTAATTTCGACCTAATCTTAGACCATAACTATATTTGACCATTCTAAATTTTATTGATAACTCATAAATCATCAATTCTTTTGTTTGTTATAGTCAGTTAAGGGTTACTAAAACATTCAAAACTTAGTATATAAACTGATCAAGCCGCTATACAATTAATAGCGAGTTTCTTGATATTCTAGGTGAGTCTCTTGGTTTTGAAAATAATTTAGATTTAAAATTATTTTTCTTTTAATTTTATTTTGAAAAAATAAATAAAGTTTATAAGTAACTAATATTTTAATTCAGAGGTTTATTTTATCAGTAATTATCATTGTTATTATTTGGTATTTAACTTGAATTTTTTGTAGTATTTTTATCATTGTTTTCAACTTATTTTGACTTCAAAATGTGTACTTTTAAATTATATTGTACTTTCAATGTTTTCTTTATTAAATTAATAGCGAGTTTCTTGATATTCTAGTTTGGTTTTCCTTCCTGTTGTTGTTCCCGGCCTGCCTCTACATCGGCAACAACGCCCGGCCTGCCTTTACATCGGCAGCAATGCCATCCACCATCAAAGGCATTGTTCTAAGCTAGTTTCCCCCAACATGTAAAGACCCAGTATCAGCTCTCACAGATGTAGTTCGTCTGTTGAGAGTCTGAGGGAAAAGAACAGTAAGCAGACCATGTTACATTACACGCAGATATCAACCAACGTCATATTACCATAAATGGTAGTTCACATTATTTTGATACAATAATTGTACAGTAGGGTAAAAACGAGTGTATACCGCTAGGTTTTCACAGTTGTCTTAAAATAAATAAATAATGTTGTCTTTCGTATCGACATATGTATGATATTAGATTATTTACAATACTACACAATACTTGTACGTCGCAAGTTCAGTATCAATATATATTTTGTTTTGTAGAATTATAATTGCTGTGAGCAAGAATCCCAGCCAGAAAATGAAGCCAGCTACAAACAAATATAATACATGTGTATGTGAACTTTTGATGCATAGGAAATATACATGTAGATGTCAGTCACTTCCATATTTCAAATTTGTGAAAGAATGGATGAATTCATAATTATGTGTTAATTATTTATTGTTTATTTTTGGGAAAATTTATATAACATTATAACAGCATTGTGCCATGTTGTGATGTTTGGATTTAACTGGACCTGAATCAAATTGGTCATTGAACAAATCACACAAACTAATAATTGTTAGAAATATTACATTACTGGATGGCTGTGAATACCTTGGATAATTATTCATTTTTGACATTTGGAATAACAAAAGTTCATAATTTCCGGAAATATTAATAGTGTATCACATCTGAATTTAATGGATGTATTGCAATTGTTTACTGTCAAATGACTGCTTACCATGCCTGAAGTCAAATTTATATATCTAAAATTGTCATTATCACTGTTTATAGCCGAACATGTATTTTCAAATTGTCAAGCATATTAAAGAATACTTCAAAGTATCAATTTATTTATATCAACATTGATCAGAGCAGCCTTTTTTTTTACCAAAAGCCAGACAACCAAATATAAACATTCATTTAATAATAGTGTAGTCTTGTTTAATATAGAATAAGGAGATGTGGGTATGATTGCCAATGAGCCAACTAACCACCAGAAACCAAAGGAGGTAGATGTTAGCAAATATGGGTCACCGTAGGGCCTTCGTCAATGAGCAAAACATATACCCCATAGCTAGCTACATATATACAAGGCAACTGACAAATGGCGACTAATATCATATGTATAAAAAAGAAGATGTGGTATGATTGCCAATGAGACATCTCTCCACGAGAGACCAAATGACACAGAAATTAACAACTATAATAGGTCACGGTACATGCACTTTTGACACATAGGAAATATACATCTAGATGTCAGTCACCTCAGTGAAATTGTAAATTAATTCAAAAGAGAATCCCAAACAACCTGAATTATACACAAAACAACAAACAAAAGAGTGACACGAGATACAGAAACAAATGATAACCACTGACATATAAAAAAGAAGATGTGGTATGATTGCCAATGAGACAACTCTCCACAAGAGACCAAATGACACAGAAATTAACAACTATAGGTTACCGTACGGCCTTCAACAATGAGCAAAGCCCATACCGCACAGTCAGCTATAAAAGGCCCCGAAATGACAATGTAAAACAATTCAAACGAGAAAACTAACGGCCTAATTTAAGTACAAAAAATGAACGAAAAACAAATATGTAACACATAAACAAACGACAACCACTGAATTACAGGCTCCTGACTTGGGACAGGCACATACATACAGAATGTGGCGGGGTGACATGTACATCTAACAATCATACCAGAAACAAATAATAGTTAACCTATTGCTTATGGGAACCCTGAAAATCATGCCAAGGTCAGGTGAACCTTGCCAGATAGACATGTACACCTAACGATAATTCCATACACCAAATATCGTAGATCTACTGCTTATAGTATCTAATAAATAGACAAAACCACGAAAACGCATCATTTACCTGGTATAAAGCATCTATGTATTCTCCTTTCTGATATATAAAGCTTTATACATTTTTAAGTGACTTTCGTTGCAGGCGGACAAACACTAATTAAAAGTAGAAAACCAGTGACTACCAGTGTTGATAGAGGTCACCATGTGGAGCCTCAAGTCACATTTTATAACTAGAGGCTTCAAGAAGCCTGTGTCGCTCACCTGATATTTTTGTTTACAATTGATGCATGAAATAATGCAACCATTATATTTTTGCTTTAGTTTCCGAGATATAAGCCAAAAACTGCATCTTACCCATATGTTCTTTTTTTAGCTATGTCAGCCATGTTGGTTGGCAGGTGGGTCATCGGACACATTTTTTAAACTAGATACCCTAATGATATATGTGGCCAAGTTTGGTTAAATTTATCACAGTAGTTTCAGAGAAGATTTTTGTAAAATATTACAAAAATGTACGAAAAATTGTTAAAAATTGATTTAAAGGGCAATAACTTCTTAAGGGGTCAATTGACAATTTTGGTCATGTTGACTTATTTATAGATCTTACCTTGCTGAACATTATTGCCGTTTACAGTTTATCTATATCTATAATAATATTCAAGATAATAACCAAAAACTGCAAAATGTCCTTAAAATTACCAATTCAGGGGCAGCAACTCAACACCTGGTTGTCTGATTTGTCTGAAAATTTCAAGACAGATAGATCTTAACCTGATAAATATTTTTACTGATGGTCAGATTTGCTCTTAATGCTTAAGTTTCAGAGATATAAGCCAAAAACTGCATTTATCCCTATGTTCTATTTTTGGCCATGTCGGCCATGTTGGTTGGTAGGCGGGTTCATCGGACACATTTGTTAAACTAGTTACTTTTATGATGATTGTGGCCAAGTTTGGTTGAATTTGTCTATGTAGTTTCAGAGAATATTTTTGTAAAAGATTACTCAGTGATAGCAACCCAACAACGGGATGTCGGATTGGTCTGAACATTGCAGGGCAGATAGATCTAAACCTGATGAACATTTTAACCCCTGTCATATTTACTCTAAATGCTTTAGTTTCAGAGATATAAGCCAAAAACTGCATTTTACCCCTATGTTCTATTTCTAGCCATGGCGGCAATGTTGGTTGGCAGGCGGGGTCGTCGGACACATTTTGTAAACTAGATACCCCTAATGATGATTGTGGCCAAGTTAGGTTAAAATTGGCCCAGTAGTTTCAGAGAAGAAGATGTTTGTAAAAGTTAACAGACGACGACGAACGACGACGACGGACGACGGACGCCAAGTGATGAGAGAAGCTCTGTCACTTGGCCCTTTTGGGCCAGATGAGCTTAAAACGAAGTCGGTTATAGCTATGATCCAATAGTCCGTAGATGGTCATGTCTCCCATTTTTTTAGGGCAGAATCAGTGCCATTATTGAGTCTCGATCTATAGCAAAATAAAGAAAATACCCCCCAAAAAAATTATCTTAAAAAAATCGCCTCAGGAGGAAGGATGAGAATGCGTGATTTTCTTCTTATGATGGTACAAAGAAGAAAACTTTTTGACATCCTTTGTGCATACAGCATGTACAGTGTTACTGTTACAACTTCATCAAAGATCGAAGTGAAACACCTTATAATATAATACACAAAAACTATAAATATGATAATAAAAGGGTATGTGGAGTATACTACTATGATGAGACATCAACCAAACAACTTGTTAAAAATAAACGTCATCTTAAGGTCTAAACATATATACGAGGGTCTGGTTCGGGTTTACATAATGAAGAATAATGGGTCAATACTGCAGAAAATGGGCCAAACAATAAGTTATAGAGAAAAATTACCAAATAAAAATAAACAATAGAGAAAAATGGCCAAAAAATTACAAAAATAAAGAACCCCGCATCAAGACCTTCTTATACCTGTAGTTTTCAACTACTAAAACTAAATGTCTTTACAACATATTTTAGAATTTTCAACTTTGTGTTTTAATGTCATACAAAATAAGAAGACGTGGTGTGCACTCGTGATTTCAACGAGACAACTAGCCATATATAGGTCACTTATGCGGACTTCAATAATAGGCAAACCCGATACCGCATATGAAGCTTTCGGCTAATAATTGATATAATCTGCAGCAAAAATGCTATTATGAGTAAATAAAAACATCCGTTGCATGCACATCTCTATTTTCTCCCTAAATGTGCATAATTTGTGGAAAAGAATAAAATAGTATGTCCCAGATAAGCTTTACGGTTTTTGCATTAAAACCGTTTCCTTAGCCCCAGTTTCTTGTCCCGTTTATTTGTTGGTTTTAAAATTTGAAAACAAAATACAATTTTGCCTTGTAATTCATATTCAAATTTCAGACCAATATAGCCAATCAAATAAATTATTTACACGTTCATGCGTATAATGCCCATTTGAGTATAGTTTTTATGAATAACAGCAGCGCATAATTGAAATTTAAAAGCAAGGCATATGCATGCAGAAATATTCTCTTCTTAAAGTCATGTAAGTTGTTTTTGTTTGAGGTAGTATATGAGTATAGTGTATTTGAAACAATAGCCATTCTCTCAGATTCCAATACCTCACACCCGGTTTCGCTTGACTGACATGATATACTAGTACAAGTAATAGCTTTTCTAAAAAGCTTGCCGTATTTTAGCTGCTTATACATGTATTGAGATCGGTGGTTTGTGGGTATAGGTTTTTTTTATTGGAATCTTGCACTCCAAGCATTAGAATATATAGTGTCTTTTTTCTCCTGGTTTTATACGCCCGTCTGGCGTAAACATGTCGCACCATAACTTGAGAACGACTTATCCAAATTTCATGAAACTTAACATAGTTGTTTCTTATGATGGTCAAACGATCTGTATACTTTTTGGTGAAAATCAGATTAAAACTTTTTGAGTTACTGGACTTAATAACTAAAACAGGTGTGTGTTTTTTTTCACATGTCGCGCCGTATCTCAAAAACAATTTATGATTATTGCTTAAAACTTTACACACTTCTTAGTTATATTAATCTTAAGATCTGTATACTTTTTGGTGATGATTCAAAATTTTATTTTAGAGATATTGAGTATTTTGTTAAAAAAGGGGGAGGGATTTTTCACATGTCACGCTGTATCTCAAAAACAGTTTATGATTATTGCTTAAAACTTTACACACTTCTTAGTTATATTAATCTTAAGATCTGTATACTTTTTGGTGATGATTCAAAATTTTATTTTTTAGTTATTGAGTATTTTGTAAAAAAGGGGGAGGGGTTTTTCACATGTCACGCTGTATCTCAAAAACAGTTTATGATTATTGCTTAAAACTTTACACACTTCTTAGTTATATTAATCTTAAGATCTGTATACTTTTTGGTTTTGATTCAAAATTTTATTTTAGAGATATTGAGTTTATTTGTAAAAAAAAGTGGGTTTTCGCATGTCGGGCCGTACGGCAGAAACTATTCATGATTATTGCATAAAAATTCACACACAAGACGACGGCGTATCATGCGCTCATGGCGCAGCTGTTTATTGATTTTAGTTGTAGTATTGGTAAATCAGGGTTATCATTGAAGGAGGTTTGATAGTCACATATGATAATATATATATATGGTTTGTAATAACTAGAGTAACGATACAAACACTTTTTTCTTTGTTTTGTGGAATATGATTGTTTACTCTTTATGACAATGCAAGTAGTTTTAACATGCATACTGTGTCTTGACAGTTATGTAATAGTTAGCAAGGTTATAATCAAGTTGATAAGAAAAACGTATTATTTACTTTTGAGGATTACTGCTAGACAAAATGGACTACCAGTGGCAGATCTAGAAATTTTCATAAGAGGGGGCCCGCTCCAGTCATGCTTCAGTGATTCACTACATGTATATGATCAACCAAAGTTTTCCCACAAAAGGGGGGGGGGGGGGGGGGGGTCCCCAGAAAAAACTCTCTAAATCCGCCTCTGACTACTATAATTGGCCGTTCGAATATGAGTATATTACATCTTATATGTATAGAAGACAGTGGTCTCTTTAGCCCAAATAAGAAGGGCGCCTTTAGCCACGCCCTGGGTGCCTTCAATTGCGCCCCTCCCTGACACCTTTTTCCAAGGGGGGGGGGAGAATAGTAAGTTTATTTCGCTTCTTTTGGTTAATAGTGATCTGATGTATGAATGTGTATTGCCATGTTTTATGAACATGTAGTATGAATGACTTTTCTAATGCAAATTTTATAGAATAAATTATCAAAACAACAACTTACGCATCTTTATTAACAACATATACAGTAAAAAAAAAGTTAACTCGTGATACACACAGAAACGTATATACTTAGACAAAAGAAATGAGAAGTGCCTTTTCCTATCATAAAATAGTGCCCTGCCCTTCACTGGCACCCTGCCCCTTTCTATTTCTAGCTGGAGAACTTCAAGTGATGAATATCTCATCTGACTTTTGTCTTAGAAGAAGCTATTAGTTTTGAAGGTACAGGTTATAACTTAAGTGTTGTTATTACTAATTTCCAGATGTAGTATAACTGTAAGAAGATGTTTTGTGGTAATGGATTTGGAATGAAATATTAATTGCAAATAATTTTCTAGAACATGTTGTCAGCTGGCTTCTTATATTTTTTAACATTTTGTTGCAGTTTATAATCTTGACATTTTTTTTTGTAAGTTCTATAGATGACAGCTTCATATTGGTATTAGCATTTAGTGCTTTATATTTGCTTGCATGTGTAAGCATATGCTTTTGTTAGTTGGAATATTTATATTTTCATTTCTGATGGCAACAAGTTCATGTAATACATATAGTCAGGATTATTAGTAAGCGATAGTTGTTTTGTTTGTTTATGTTTATTGTCATGATTGATATGGACTATATAACTTGCTGTTTGGTGTGAACCAAGGCTTCAGGTTGAAGACCGTACTTCAACCTATAATGGTTTACTTTTACAAATTGTGACTTGGATGGAGAGTTGTCTTTGGTACTGATATGAAATTCTGTTATATCTATCGACAAGATTGAGAACACATTTTTTTGTAATAAAACATATTTAATTCTATGATATCATATTTAACAATTTATCGGTAATTTGTGCATTTTTCCTTTGATGTGTACTCTGTGATAATGTCAGTATCAGTTGACTGGTCGTTATATATAAATTATTGGGTCAGTTCGCAATTGACATGCTCAGGTGCGCTGTGTCAGGATCTTCTTTCCCCTTTCATTCACAAAATCATGCATGATTTTGAGAGGAATTGCATGTTTTTCTTTCTTTAAGTTACGTGATCGTTTGGTGATAAACCGAACCATTGTTAAGACAAGTTCATTCTAAGGTCATAAGGAGGAAAGTGTGTTTTGGTGAATGAAATACTTCTCATATTGTTTGAAAGTTTCAGTAAAGTTAGTTTTGCCTTTTTGACAGATTGTGTGAAAATTCAAACAGAATATGAATAAAAAACCCAATAAACTTTTAAAAAATGCACTATTATTAATAGCTTTCCTTGCTTATTCACAATGATGTACAAAATGTATAAATATATCATCCATGCTATTCCGATCTGAGTTTTATTCATACATAGTCTGGTGCTGTTCCAAGTAGTCTTCTTTTTCTGTTTCTTGAGAAGTATTTGTTTTACCTGTTCAGTCACTTTAAAGTGTTACAATTAATATTTAGACGCAACACAGAATAGTGACCAAAAAGGTACTGCTATCATATGAGGGGAGCTAGAAAAAAAAATGAAATGTACACATTATCAACATTTTTGTGGGACCATCAAGATGTGGTTTCATTGTCAATATATAGACAGATATTCATACACCAAATAACAAATAAGCAACAAATTCAAACGTAGATGTAGGATGAATTATAGAAAGAAGGGGTATCCGGATGCCCGAAATTTGACAAGGTTTGGTTTGGAACAAGTAATATGTCTGCATTAACATTAAATTTAGGTTTTAAAAGGGGGACCCAGATCGCCTTTCCCTAAATCCTTTTCTGAAATTAAAGGTAATCGCATATTTCTGGGCGCGGTTGAAAAATAAATGAACATGACTTTGAAAAAGCAAGAATATTCAGCTAAAAGAAATAGACCAAATTTGGATGACATCTATTAAAATGTTTGAAATAATTATGAAGTTGACAAGAAATAAACTTGTTCAGATAATATACAGTCAGCCTACAGACTTGTTGCTTCCTGAAATGTCTGCTTACAAAGTGCTTTCCTAAAATGATTTGTAATGTGATCGTTTTCATGATGAATGCTGAGCAAACATAGATTATGCCGTTGGTTTTCTCGTTTGAATTGTTTTACATTGTTATTTCGGGGCCTTTTATAGCTGACTAAAATGTATGCAGTACATGTATAGGCTTTGCTCATTGTTGAAGGCCACAAGTGGCACAAGGTGACCTATAGTTGTTTATTTCTGTGTCATTTTGGTCTTTTTTGGAGAGTTGTCTCATTGGCAATCATACCACATCTTCTTTTTTTATATTATAATGACCAGATAAATGTTATGTTATTCACCCAACTAAGTAAAATATATAACTTTTCGTTGAACTTCTAAAACAACGATAAATCTGCTGATTCATATCGTATCATTCAATGCTGTCAGATGCTACTGTATGTGAAAAATAAAGAAATTTACCTTAATGTATGCTTCCATTATATTCGGCATTGTTATTCAGTTATGTCCAAAGCAGAACTTATGAAAGGCATGCAATAATTTAATATCAATAGATGCATTTGAAAAATTTATTTTCGGCACTAGTAAAGGGACGTCTATGTTCATGATGTCATGTGATCATCTATATATATAAGAATATTTCATTAGAGTTGATTTATTAAAGATTGCTTTGAATCCTACTTATTGCTATTTGTCTGCAATTACTGGCCATCACAAAGGTTCATGTAAAATTTTGACGTCATAATACAAAATATCCGACGCCACAAAGGAAAAGTGATTGTTGTATGATGTCAACATGGTCAATAGTTGAAGCGGGACAGATTCTCAGGTCAGCTGGGACAGAATTCCATAAGGCGATGAGGTGTATGGTTATTATATATTGGTACTATGTTCAGGAGGATGAATTCTAATATATATACGTAAAATACCGGTTCGGTTTTGGATTAACATCCTGGATATCCTTATCGACCACCATCATTGTTAACGCATCCAAGTCATAAACTAGAGCCTTTACATAGTCATTTCGATCTGCCATTATCACATATTACAAATACTTATACAAATACATCTGAAATGATCTGATAGACTAAACTCAGCACCATTGTATATTGATGATTATACATATAGTATCAGCTCATTCAGATTTGAAAATGTTAGCAAAATAGCAGCACCATCTGAAAATGGGAAACCTTTATTATCTCGAGCATGTGAATCAAAGCAAATAGTAATTATCATCACGACGAAATAGGTAAGTCTTATACTTATTGTAAGACCTGATACATTGTACATGTAATGTGAACAAATTAGAATTGGATTTATCTATATCAAATGCAGTTCTCAGTGCTATTGATATATCAATTAACAATCTGTGTACAGTTGCGGATCCAGAACTTTTCATAACGGGGGGGGGGGGGGGGGGGGGGGGGGGCTATTTAATCAACCAAGTGGAGGGGCGGCCCTCAGCCCCCTCCCTTTTGGATCCGCCTGGGGTGTACAACGACTCCAAAGAATAAATCATCATGTATGAGTACCCCACATGCGAACATCATTTGGGACCTCGCTGTGTTGCAAGTATCTTGGGTTTTCAGGCATATTAATTCAAATCCTTTTCATCTATATATAGATCTATAAATGTAGACGTCCAGCTAGAGGGGTCATTAAACAAACTATAGACTATAGTGCACTGAAACCCTTGCCCATAACTAAACCGTGATGCTTGGTGTTTGCTTCCTTGCACACACGCAACCATATTACTCACCTTTTTGTTTTCTATTCTTCTAATCAGCTGTACAGTGTTTGTCGGCAATTGTCTGTTTTGTTTACATCAGAAATCAATGAAGCGGTGAATGCGCGGGGAAACAAAAGGACATCTTCGTATCAATACGGTAAATTCCGTGTTTGAATATTTTCTAATCAATATGTTCAAGCAATCAAAAATATGAGGATAACATTTTTAATCATAGAGCACATGTTTTGTGTATTTACTATTTAAATTTATAGTTTATGAAGAAATATAGCAAAACATGTTTCAATACGCACTATAAAGTGAAGATTAGATGTATTATTGTTTTGTTTTTGAAAGAACATTAATAATCCATAAATACACACCTTTGTACCAAAATTGCAACAAAATTACAAGATCACATAAATTTCATCATCACAGAATGATATTATTTGCTCAAATTGACAGTGCTTCGTGTACTAAATTTAGCTTAAATTATGATAGCAAATGAACACTTCATTATAGTTTCTACCGATGACCTACTATCATGATTTTTATCCGACCCCACTTACGGACGCGTTGACATATAATGCATACAACTCAATAATAGCCAATCAGACGTTAAGATATCCTTCACTTCCCCCAGAAGCAGCCCGGAAGCAGCTGAGATGCAGCCATTTAATGTTATTTATAACCAATGAGATACCGTTAACAGATTTACCACATTCCAGACGTCCAGCTCTGACTAATCAGACCGTATCACCATGGTGATACGGTAATAACACATGCAGATATAATATAGTTTTGACGACACAATTAGTGGGTGTAATTTATTCAGGTGGGAATACGAAATTGATATTATTTATACATGTAATTGTATTTGATGATTAAGCAATAACACAATATTAAATGCAACGGCCTTATTTAGATCCTAGATTCATAATGTAGTGTCAAACAGTTGTATGACAATATAAGGTCCCAGACTCACTTGTTATGGTCGCGATGTTTAGACATAACACTATTGATGTGTAATATGTGATGTATACAAATACTGAAATAGTTTAAAAGAAAAACAATATTCAACTTCAAGACAATTTTATTATCTAATTTGTTGTTTTGGGGTATTTCCATGGTCATGGAGTCATGAAGTGTGTAAATTCTATATTGTAAGTAGGCACTAATATACAGTTTGTCTTTATGTCGTTTTTTGTCGTGGCGCAGTTTGTCTTCGACTAGTAAGTTTGATTATCCCTTTGGTAACTTAATTCCGCCATTTTTACGGTGTTCATATGCTCTGAAGATGGTAAGATTAAAGGTTTTACAATTTGACTACAGAAGAAAACGTATATGAGACAATATCTAAAAAAGTCTAACTTCCTTGTTCACCGGCAAAAATGTTTTAATTCAATTATCTTTTGGGAAAATTTTAAGTTTCAGTATTAACTAGAGTATATAATGCACCAACTATTGCCAATTAAACACTCCTTCTTATAATTTTTCCAATAAAATATTATAATTTAAATGTTCAACCCCCCCCCCCCCCCCCAATCATGTTGGTTGTTTTCTGATAATCAAATCATTCAAAGAATATCCAAATCAAATAAATAAGTTTTCAATTGTCACAAATATGATAGATTATATAAGAAAGTTGTCCCCTATTGATCTGGTTTTTTTTTATTATAACTAAAGCATATCTAAAAAAATTGCACTTTATTATAGTTCAAAACTTTGTCCCACGGGGTAATTTCCTTGCTGTTAACACTGTTTTTTTTTCACCTGTGGAAACGTTTGAAAGACCAAGATTTTATTTCCTATAATGCAATGAGAAGAGCATCATTTCCTGGATGTATGACTACACATGTATAGTTTGAATGGCGGCCAGTTTGAAAAAAAATCCGAACTCATCCAAGATAAGAATTTATAGAAGAATACTTTTGTTGTTCTGTCCTGTAACAGCATTTCTGTGTACCTTCTGATAATATTTTAATGTCAGCACTATATCTTTAAGTGTGTTTTTATATCATTTTATTAAATGGATATGTAGATGGAAGTAGACTTCCATCTAATTCAAATAAACGGACAAAAAGTACTGCGTAATTCTTTTCTGTTACCTTCTGTCATGTTACCTTATAAAAAGTAACAGCATAGCCATAATCAGTAACAGGAAGGATGATAAAGACAACTTTACTGATGAAAGACAAAGTTAACCTACTATATGCCAAACAGTTTATGTAATATAAGTTATTATCGTCGTATTAAATAACCCTCATCATAATATACTGTCTATTGAATGACAAGACAGGTTTTTGACTTTTGATAACAGCAGAGATCATTGTGCAATTCTAGTATAGTAGATGGTAACAGAAAGGAATTTATTTTTGAATTTTTCATTACAGGCAGATTTTTCATCTACAAAAATGAAAGTTTTAAAAGAAAAATGACTTTGTTTGTTGTTATCTTCCAATTTTGACCATTTGTAATGATGTATTGATCTTATTATAAACTATGAAAAAAAAGGAATTGTTTTGAAATAAAGTTCTTTCCTGTAACCAACTCTGTCCTGTTACTGGAGATTTTTTCATGTTGCCTACAAATCGGACTATAATTTACTATACATGTATTTCTTAACCTTATGTATTGTATTGCTAAAAAAATTAATTGACATTTGATAAAATATTGCAGAATGTACTAGAAAACCACAAATAGTATCTTTAATTTATTCCTCATTCATATTAGAAACTTTTTAAAATTGATTCACTTTGATAACAGGAAAGAACTGGAATTTTTGGTACCATTTTTTACATTGCCGTAGTTACCACTGTGTGACATTTATTAATTTTTTTAATTACAGACAACTGTTCCTGAATCCTCAATGTTTGTTCTTTGTTTTGTGCTATTAAAATACAGGTTCCAAAGACATTTTTTTTGTTTTTCCCATTGCCCGAAAATACACTTCTTTAGATATTGTCTCATATACGCATCCGTATAATTTTATGAGGGTCTTGATTGGGGTTGGGGAATTCTTTATTTCCGTATTTGTAAACTTTATAGTTCAAAATTCTCCTTTCTACAATTTAGCGCACAAGGTATATTTCGACAGCCAAAAGGTTAAAATGTCCTTCAGTCAGAACACATTGTTTTAAATCTGAGCTAAGCTATAATCTATATTCCTACTTTATTTCTAAATACACCATTCATGTTAAACAGAGAAAAGACAGATATGAAATTAAAAATTGATTTTGATAAAGCGTGTTGTGCTCAAGATAAACATGTTACCGCTGAACCAATATTTTTTTAGATAAAATATCCTGTCATCGGGAAATTCGTGGAATAAAACACATATATATACGACTGTTGCAACAAAATTATTTGAATTAAGGAATGCTCTTGACTTTACAATTGTATACTCCCTGTTATCATTTCGATAGATGTCACATTGTATAGCATGTGATATTGGTCGCTGAACGTTAAACGAGTCACAACAGTCATATTAGATTAACTATGTTGGAAATGTTGCGAATGGCAATTCAAAAATGAAAACAAAATTAGAATAATTTTTAGGGTCACCATTCAGTATTTACCTATGACCTAAGCGGCCTCGGTGGCCGATCGTATGCAACTATTGGTTGCAGTCTTGTAATTGGTAGTCCAGCCCTGGCCTCAGTGACTTATTTTTTTTTTTGTCACTGAGTCCAGCTCGCCCTCCATTACATTCAATGGTGCAAGCTCCCGGGTAGATTACCCGGGGACGATTGGGACAATGTCAGAGCGTTCAAATACGAAAAATGTATAACAAATGGTAAAACTTGATAAAATAAACAAGTTACATACCTTAAATACTTGTACACTACATGGAAACTCATCTTAACAGGAGGAAATCCCTTGCAGTCGGAGCTGTGGAAATCTTGTTTACATCAGTAACGAGGGGCCTGATGAGGGGGGGGGGGTCTCATAACGATTCACGAGTTGATTTTTTTGTCAATCACGATTCACAGAAAATAAATTTCCATGATCACGGATCACGAAAATATAAAAAAAAAAATCTAGAAAAACGGATCACGATAGCGAAAATGCGCCGATCACGAAGAACGAAAATAACCCATCAGGCCCCTCAGTAACGCTATAACGGAACGTGACGCTTCTACGCTATATGCGTCGATAAATAGTTTCAACGTTTAAACTCGTTAAGTCAACGATTTTGCACCTCATACTTTTAATACGCGGACTTTACAGGCACTGAATGCTGCTAGTAAATTATGACACTTAAATTATGTGTACCTTCTGTTGTTTAGTTTAGGTTTGCTGATTGTGTTTTTTTTTCCTTCAGGGACAGAAACAAAATCAGTTTAAACTTTTCCACATATCATGGTTCCTTTCGTCCACGATTTTTCGTTTTTTTGTGTTCTTGTTATGTTCTTATTATCATAATTAAGATAATTATTTGATGCACTGATGTTTATAATTCAGTCAGATTGTTTGTTTTCCTTCGGTGTAACAATAAAAAATAAACAATACATCATAAAATCGAAATGATTTAATTTACAAAATACGCTTCCTTCTATCTATTTTTTTTGACAATGATCTTTCAATTTTTGGTAACATGGATCCAATTGAATTACATGATTTTAGAGTAAATTTCTGAAATGATTTATAAGTTCGCCCCCCATGATAATTAAATAGATCCTCTTTTTTTAAATGATTAATAAGTTTCAGTACGTCCGTTCGTCTTTTATTACAACCCCCCACTGCATGCCATGTTCTTTGGCCTGTCATGGTGTCATATATACTGTTAATTTCATTCTTCAGTCCGCCTACTATCTTCCCGTGTCTGTCAATCGTTTCGTCCGTCATTTTCCACGTCATGTGTAATGAATTTATTAAATCTTTGTTTAAAAACTCGTTTACGAGGTCCATTTCCAAATTGGACCCTCTTCCTCCAGTGTAATTTACAGTTCGATTCCAAACCATATCCTCTCTTAATTTTGCGGGTAAAAACCATTCACACCTGTAAAGGAAAGTTATCATGGTTGGCCATCTCTTTTAGGACTAAAAAACTAATATCTATAATCATAGTCCATGTCTTCGTAAATTTTCAGTAAATGACGGGACAATAAGAAATTTCTTCATTAATTAATCATCACCCCTTTATTTTTTGAAAAATTTTTCAACACGAATTTCAACGAAAAATTCCGAACATTGATTATGGTTGTACGGCGGATAGGCGGCTCTGTCTATTTCTTTGCGATAACTTATATATGAACCGCTCGTTCAAAAGCTTTTTGGATGTGAATTTATTGTTACTGATGAAAAAATAGAGGTCAAGTTCAATACTGACGATTTTCTCTCTTTTTTTGACAGTTCTTGTTAATATTTCAACTGAAATTCCGGCCGCGTCAAGTCTTATTCTACTGAAGCAGCGAATGATAGGTCTTAAATTGTTTTTCACTTTTATATCTTACTGCATTCAATTTAACATTGCAATTTAATGCATCTTTTTAATCAGATTAACGATACACATACCTGCTATTAATCTATGGGCCAAAATAAAGTATTTTGGATGGTCATTAATGTGAAACTGGACTAAGTCCAGTTTCCAAAATCGTATCATGGCAGGACCATCTCCGTTCCGAACAGCAGTACGTCTAATTTTGTCATTTAACCCGCGCCAAAGCAACCCTGTGTTATAATTTAATTTGTGGTCTTCTGCTTCCTTGCTGCTTTTCTCGCATGTTTGAGAACAAAACCATTTACCATCTATTAAAATGAAAATAATTGATTTGTTCATTGTCAACTTGGTACGTTTCCAGTTCGCTCTAAACCAGAATTTCAGAAAAAAAAATGTGTTAATTGTGTATATTCAGAAAGGGTAAATAAATCTTAAATGGTTTTCGTTGCCTGTCTTTGCATGGAAACGCAAAAACAAATATTAAAATCCTTAGACATGCAGACGCGTTCTGATAAGAAAGTGCTTAAACAACAAATACCCATATGTACTTGGACGGGAATTAAATTCATTATTTGTATTACATTCCTGCTTCAGGAAAATTAAATTATTGTCTTGTCTCACAATTTAAGACATACAGCTTTACACTTTATATAATGTACACAAGATATAGTTGAGTTTACCTGAAGACTAATTATACAAGCTATTTAATCAAAGCAAGGACGTACTATTAACTCTGACGATCCAACGATTCGAGGGATGGAAACGTATATCATATGCATAACAGTAAATTGCGTATAAAACTTTAAAATTAACCTCCTGTGAATAGGCTTTCGTATTCCTACAGGTGCGTACACCTATGAACTCAAGTCTATCTCGTAAATTCTAATTCATAAAAATAATTAGGATTTTTATAACTTTGAATTATATGTTTGTTAAATTGTACCTGGGATTTTGTCAATGTTGACACAATCTACATGAAACCATGTGCCATTTGAACACGATTGATTATCACACCCAATCATCTCGATATCAAGACCTCTGTCTTTCTTGCAAGTACAAAACCTGTACATCCCAGCCTCCGCTTGACACGAGTCAGTGCAGAACCAAGGTGACTCTAAAGGTGTATTATCACCAAGCGCAACGCAACTGAGGTGAAAATATCTGGTTGTACAAAAAGAATTTGTGCATTGGACTATGTCATCCTCAAGTTCTATAAATATACAAATAAATGATCGATTGATTTTTACTTGATAAATGTCCAGTGGCAAATATTTCACCCTGTGACAAATGATACAGAAATATCGGAAGTTGTTGGAACTCTTTCAGTGTATTAATATCCCCTGAATTTATGACAAATAACAATGTCAAAGCATTGTAATAAAATGAAATGTGTACAATATTTTAGCTTTACATAGACTTCATATATCATGAATGACGTGCATTGGTAATAAAATATGGTGCTGTTTGTATATTTGATTATTTTTAAATCATGCTCTTCCAATAACGATTTTATTGAAATCTATAAAATAATCAAAGGTTAAAATACTGTAAAGTGGTGTTAACCATCTGGATTTTACGAGATTGTTTCAAAACAACAGCCTTATATAGATAATAAAAACAACAGACTCAGTTAAACATTGTCAACCTTGTAGAAATTGATACAGGGTATAAACTTGGGAATAATTCAAGAAAATCCATCTTCCACTGCTGGAACAATAGCAATATTAGAGAAATTGCACACGTATGTCCCGATATCTAACGCAAAATTAAACACGTGTGTAGTGTATGGTGATGGGCTTACTTGTGAAAGACATAAGCCCGGGCTGGAGGAAGAACGGCGGAAGACAGACTTGAAGGGTTGGAACCTTGTCCACAAGAATTCCACAAACGCATGCTTCTTCTTCAGGTTACATTCTTAATATTTTTAAAGGTGTCGAATTTTCCAGGTGTCATTGGGTTTTCATTTGCTTGGGTTTCAGGGTATCAATTTTTGTCCAATGAGACAGAAATTAATTCTGCTAAATTTTTTGACCAAAGAATATCCAAATTGTTGAAAGAACTCAAAGTATTTCATTACAAAACATGTCAACAGTCATTTAAGTGCACTTGCCATCTTTGCAGTTGCATATTTGTGAGTTGTCGTCTCTAGGTATTTCTGCCGGATCTATACTTTCCGCGCCACAATTATGCCAAATTGACTCAATCAGCTGGGTTGCTTTGTGGTTTAAAAAGACTTTCTGTGCGGATGCTGTTTTTGGAAAATCAGGTGGAATGTCTTCTATGGCATCTATTTGCATCAATTGCATCAAATGCAAAAGGGTGATGCTGTCTGTTACTTGGTTAAGTAAATCCACTGCATGATTAAAGCATTTGGAAACGTCTTTCCCACTGATCTATGGTTAAAAGCATTCTTTATATTGAAAAGAGTACCCTTCTCGGTTGAGCTGCTCCCATCAAAAAATTCATTCCACGTGTCCTGAAATATTGATTTCTGAATCGAGTGTTTCTTATCTACTTTATTTTTCTATAAGTATTAAAAATATCGCTATTATTAGTGACTATAAATAATTAGCCATTCAAGTACTAGTATATAAAACGTGTTCAGCTTTTTTTTTAAATTGGAGTTTCATATGACTTTAAGACCCTGTTTCCTTTTGATGAATTCATTAACAAAAAACACACACAAAAGTAACATTTCTAAATAAACACGAAGATTTTTTTAAAAACTGTAATGTAAATCCGAGATCAACCTGTACCATCTTAGCTATATCTATTTAAGTCTGAGACACGCGTTTCCCTGAAACCCAAGCAAATGAAAACCCAATTACACCTGGAAAATTCGACACCTTTAAAAATATTAAGAATGTAACCTGAAGAAGAAGCATGCGTTTGTGGAATTCTTGTGGACAAGGTTCCAACCCTTCAAGTCTGTCTTCCGCCGTTCTTCCTCCAGCCCGGGCTTATGTCTTTCACAAGTAAGCCCATCACCATACACAACACACGTGTTTAATTTTGCGTTAGATATCGGGACATACGTGTGCAATTTCTCTAATATTGCGATTGTTCCAGCAGTGGAAGATGGATTTTCTTGAATTATTCCCAAGTTTATCTAAAAAGAAACGACTTTGATTTGTATCTTTAATCATAACTTTTCAAACTTACAGAAAAATCCTTGAACTTAGCAATAGGCTTAAAAAAAAGGTTTTATGAAGAAAATTCTTTACGAGAAATTCATAAATAAAATTATATTTTTATTCTGCTGAAAAAAAAAATAAAGAATACGAAAACAAGTGCTTTTCTAAAAAAGGTGTATGTCTATATATATTTTTTTTCATCTTATCTTAATCTTACTAAATGTGACTTTTTATCCATGACTGCTGTATGCTGATGGGTAAAAGGTTTAGGACTATGGGACTTAAAAGCTTAAAGATATTCTGCAGCAATAGATTCCACCTCAAATATCAGTTTTTTTTCAAATCTATAATGTCTTCATCAGATGGTAAGAAGCTCTTCAGTGGTATTGTCGATGCCGGAACATGGTCATCAGTAGGTAGATTGGTAGTTTGAACCCTATTCACAGCAGCGTACGCGAGAGCCCACATATGGTACTTATTTTGATGATCTGTTGTTTGCTGTCTAACTGTCAAGTGCCTTCCAATATTGTCCCAACAGAACGAGTAGCCAGGATGGTGTTCTGAATATTAGTAAGAATAGAAACGGTGTAAATGAATATTCAATTGTGTGTTTTTGTAATCGTCAATCAAGTTAAAAATATGAAAAATGTAATATAATGGCGAATGAGACAACTCTCCTGTTGAGACCAAATGGCGCCGGTGTTACCTACTATAGATCAACGAACGGACTTAAAATTCAGAAGCGGATTTAGGGGTCCCCCCCCCTTTTGTGGGAAAATTTGGTTGATTATTTAGTGAATCACTGAAGCATGACTGGAGCGGGCCCCCTCTTATGCAGTCAGTGGGCCCCCACTTATGAAAATTTCTGGATCCGCCATTGAAATGCCCGTCTGTAAATGTAAATAAAAATCTATGAAATTTAAACACAAGGTTTATAACCACAAAAGGAAGGTTGGGATTGATTTTGGGGGTTATAGTCCTAACAGTTTAGGAATAAGGGGCCAAAACGGGCCTAAATAAGCATTTTTCTACTTTCCAGACAATAACTTGTGCATGGAACGGTGTATTGATCTCTCTGAAATTATACCACAAGTTTCCATACCACAAAGGGATGGTTTGGATTGGCTTTGGGGGGTTATGGCTCAAACCGTTTAGGAATTAGGGGTAACAGAGTGGGAAAAACAAGGGTTTCCTGGTTAATGGGTAATTAAAAAAAAGTTCAATGTAATGTTTGGATTACCTCCCTTGCACTGCTTTTAAATTATGTATAAAGAAATGTTGTATTGTCTTGAGGTGCTTAGCTGTCAATTTATTTTTAGAAGTTACTATTTAAAAATGCTGATTAAGGAATATTAATTTTCGCAATGATTATGTATGTCATTTTCTATTTTAAGACTTTTATGATGTATTTAAATGGGTAATTATGGTTGCAAACTCCATTGGAAATTTGAATTGAGATTATGACCATATCTTGAGGGAAAGATTTTTTTGGGGGAAAAATGGGGGAGGTGAAATAAAATGGGGGGGGGGGGGGTAAAAAGAAATTGTGAGGGGGTGGGGACAACTTTTTCTCATTTCAGATTTCAGAAATTAAAAAGAAAATTTCTTCAAATATTATTTTTTTTGGGGAGGGGGTCAATTCGCAACAGCATAGTGTATTGCACAAAAGCAAAAATAAATTGAATATAAATTCAAATCATATAACCAATTCTAAGTTCTTTGACTACAGTTAGTCTGTGTCAGAAACCTATTATGTGTCAAATATTTAATTAAAATCCGAATTCAGACCTGCCTGAAAAGCGCGAATATTGTGTCCATTTTTGCCCCAACTGTTCAGGGTTGGACCTCTGCGGTCGTATCCAGCTGCGCTCGACGAAGCAATTTATTTTCATTATGCTTTGAATTGCTTCATAATCAATTATTTAAAAGTAATCGTTTGCCGACAACTTGTTTTAATCAATATCATGCAAGTGGAAAAAACATTATGAATCGCTGTTTGTTATAGGGAAATGTGTTTGTCTTTTCATTTACATCAACTCAATTTCAAATTGCAGATATATATATCACCACATTATTACCCTGTTGGTGCTGGTTTTGTTCTGTTTTATTGGAGACGTCAAATAATCTCCTTCGTACATTTGTTTGGTTTAACTCATTTTGTCCACTAGGTGACAAAACATTCCTGCTAGACGGTTCACTATTTTGATTACCCTCTTCTTCATCTTCGTCATTCATACTTTGACTCTGTTCCTACAGAAACAAATTTAAGGATGAAGATGATTGAGCTCTAAAGCTTCACACACTGTGTAGTAGTTTGACCATCGTTCTTAATCGTAATTGATCTCCATCCTCATAATCATTTCATCTATTTTGTTTTTTTGATTATTGTAACAGATCCGTGTTTTACTCGCTGGGCTTATGATAATTAGATACTATATTTCTGTTATTATTTTCCTATTTTACAAACTACATGTATTTACATTAAAGCTAAAAGCTACAAACCAACAACTTCCAGTTTTAGCTACACGTGCTAGGGACGTAGCGGCCGTTAGGCACTTTAGGCTCATGCCTACACATAATTTTTTTCACAAACATTTTTTTTTAAATAATGGCCAGACAACGTTATCTGTGGATGCACGTGAAGTTGTCAAAACTCTTTAATTATCAAATGGCATTTATACGCTAGTCTATCATCCTTAGTGAATGGAGACTCCGAGTAGTAGATAGAATTTTATGTACATTATATTCCATCTGATATAGAAACTAAAAACTAGAACTTTGGTTCAGATCATTTCACTTCTATCAACAAATACTTGAATGAACCACAACATGCTCAAAACACTGACATTTAGTTCGTAGATACATGAATTTTTTATTAGTTCTTGGCTTTCAATTAGCTTTCCACTTAGTCTTCATCAGACCTACAATAAAACCCTTGCCAAAGTGGGGCTGTAAGGGATGAATAAATACGCAGTCACGTCTGGTCAGAAGGGGACGTTAAATCCGATGCCTAGTGTAGAGAGAATGCAACGCTATCTGCACATTAAAACACTTACAACAACTCTTTCAGGGGTTCGTAGGTGGTCTGCTGCAAGGCAAAATTTCTGTCCCTATCCAATAAAACCTCATTTTCCAAAGGCATTTCCAAATTTCCTGACCTTCATCCTGGACGACCCCTTTTACTGAACCTACCTGTTGTATTTGTTGTAAATTTGTTTTTGTCCTGAACATGCATGAACTATTTGCCACTGGACGTTTAGCAATCAATCAATAAATCAACTAGCTTTCTGTAATTTTGAGTAGTCTCAGATCTACGTGTTATGACAATAATTATTCAAATTCATAGGCAGGTATAGGGATTTTACAGTACAGGAGATCAGAAAATATGAATTTCTTTAGATAATATGAACAGAACCGAACTTCTGCATTAGGCATCGACTGTGTGTGCGTATGTGTTTGTGTGGCCGGGGAGGGTGAAGGTTTAAGAATCAAAAGATGAATGGTCGATGCCTAGCCAAAAGGATAGTATTATTATATAAATGTAGTAGTCTCAGTGTTTACGTGCCTATTTCTTTAATGAAGGATCGTCAATATGTACATATCAATTATCCTCAATCAGAAAGAAATAGATATGAAAATACTAAAGAGGATGTACTGCTTAATAAAAGGGCTACGTTGATCTACGCTGGGCAATGCATATTGTAAATATTCTTTTTTAGATTTCCGATTGTACTGCGTTAATTCATTAGTCTGATGTTATTGTAAAATTATTTGTAATTCTTCGAACTTTTCTTCATGTATATTAACATGCATGATAAAATGCATTTTGGACCAGTAAATTTTATGTTTTTTGTATACAAAATTTTGCAACTGAAAATGCTGAAACCCGTTTTTAGTCGGGGGGCTACCCCCCCCTTTTTGAACCCTGCCCCTACCAGGGCTCTGCCCTGGACCTGCTGGGGGCACTCAGCGGCCCCAAGGCCCCATGCAGCAATTTGTGCCTACAGTTTCTTCGATACCTAGCTACATCCCTGCGTGCTGTACGTTCTTATGTATAAAGTAATGTTATATTCAATAGCTATGTATGCGTGTCAAAATCGTAAAATACCTGATAATGACCAGCCAGTACACACTGTTCTGATTTCATTTACACGTATAAAAAAAGGTAAATATAACCTTATTTATCTACTGAGAAAGTAACAAGCTAAACATTACACCTATCAGCTAAAATGATTTTCAGTTTTATTTTTTACTGAAAGCTTCATACAGCCTCTGCAAACTGTTATCTAACCAGACGATTGTTTAATTTTGATCATACCTCAATTAAACTTTTAGCCTCATTAATTTCTTTATCAAAATCTTTACATATGACATCAATTGCCTTTCTTGTAGCAGTGGGTCCAAGACACCATCCCATTCTGTTAAACTGAGTTAAAACCTATAATTGTTGAAATACGCAAGGTATCAATTTTAACAATCGTTATGTACAATTCCTATGTCCGCAACGAATACAGTTTAAAAAAAAAATATTTGAATTTTCGTCTTTATTACAATGGATAATTGTTTTTTTTTTCAAAGTTTCTACTAGTATATATATATAGATTTCTTAAATAGCTCTTTAACATGTAAAACTTTACTCTAACTTCAGCAATAGCTTCTTTTCTTTCACTTACAGTTGATTTACATCCTCCTGTCCATAACTGTATAGAGTTCAAAGTCTGGAAAGTTTTACACTGCGCGTTTCTCTTGAACATGAGTACACTGTACAGAGTACCAATTTCATTTATGAGTTTAGGGTTTGGGGGTAAGTTTTCAGTTCTGAAACACGAGTGATACATATGAAAACATGTGCATATATATATAGTTATTTGAAAACATTACTTTACATTATTTTATTATAATTAGCGCTAGCGCTGTTGTCGTAGAAATGTGAGGGTAATGTCACAAGTTCCTGCTCCGGTTGGAGAGGAAGTAACAAATATGTCTACTCTAGCAATGTTTCGTTGATTTGGGGGGGGGGGGGGGGGGGGGGGGGTATGAAAATGAATCTTGCCTGGCAATAGCTGATAAAAACTGCCTTTCAAAATTAAATAGTATCCCCAAACTAAAGGACAATGCAAGAATTGGTGAAGGAATGAAAATCTATGATTTGGAGGCATTTTTTGTATGTACTACGGAAGATATCAATTGAAACTTACATGTTTGGGAGATGAACTCTGCTTTAACTTCTTTATCGACCTTGGAGTGTTGATTGGAGTGGTGCGCCGTCTTTTGTTTGATATGTAACCATCACTAGACTCCTTTTCACAAAAACTAGTTCTTGCCGTAATAAAGGAATAAAAGTTCCCAAGAGAATTAAAGCAATCTGTACAGATAAATAGTTCATTGCTGCGAGACAAAGATGTATGTAGACAAGTGTTGATAGCCTGGAGAACGGTTACTTCCCTGCCTTTGTAAAGTTTTGCTGTAAGCTAATGTCTCATATATCCACGCTTATCTTTTCTTTCTTTAAATGGGGAATTACAATATATGCACGCCATCTCTATGACAAAACATTAAGTCAAACGGCCAAAAATACGAATGACAGGTTCTAGAACTGAAGGAAGTGACGTCAAACAAAAGGGACGACGTTTCCCGTAATTTTTCCCCTAAAAATACGGGAATATATAATCCTTTTAGGTTAGTATATCGTATTGAATGACGTACTTGTGCGTATCGTTTTTTTATATTTGAAATGGAAGACGAGATTAATATAGTAAAGAAAAAGTACGGGTTTAGCTTTGATCTAAAAGATGAACAGAAGAAGATAATAAGATCAATTTTGGATAACAAGGACACATTAGGACTTTTGCCAACAGGGTTCGGAAAATCAATTGGATATACTTTTCCACCATTGGTATTAGATGAGGTAAATAAAAAGTATAAAGTTATATGATACTACGACGGTGTTGTACTGCAATTCGCATGCTAAATTAAAAGTAATTCATAAAAAAATGGAATTTGATACTTTGTTTACCTTTACATTGGCACTTAAGTTTCAATTCTCCAATCAAAGTAAACTTATTGTTTGATTGACCTTGTTTGCTTAAGTTTTATATTTTGAAATGGTTATAAATATTCTCGCGTTGCCTTCATAACTTCTGTCGTTAAGAATTCTATTGATGATATTCCAAGAAACCAGGATGGGACACTATTTTATTTTGTCCAATATCATAACATTGTATCTTGCTATCAAACAACTATTGTACATACAAAAGGTATACAAATAAACGTTTTCATAGTTATTGCATAGTTGAAGGTATGAAGTATACTGTTATCCAGCTTTCTTGAGGGAACGGTAATGTAACAATACCTTAAGTAACAACTCATTTTGGGGTTCTCTCTGCGGTTCGCGTTTATCAATGTCGATGGGTAAAAACTTCAGTTAAAAAAATGTAAGACATTAGGCGTCAGTTCTAAAATATATTTTATATGAACTCGAATGAAATCAATACATTCACTAGCTTGGAATGAATATATTTTAGAAAGACAGTGGAAAACGGCATATAGAGTTGATAGTTTCATCATTAAGAAGTCTAATGCAAGACCAGATTGATACTTTAAAGTCAAGAGGTTTAAGAGCTGAAGCAATAACCAAGAAGAAGGAAATGAGTGAAAATGTTATTTATGGTAAAAAGTGGTGCGATTAAATGTTATCAATTGTGAAGTTGAGTAAAATGAGATACATGTATACGTCGATTAAACAGCAAACACACGACATAAATAACAAAATAGACTGTGTTTTCTTTGGGTGACAGGTAGAGCATATTTTTATCCAATATTTTGTGTAGTATTCATATAACAACCTAGAAATAATATGGAATAAGTTATAGCCACAGGTAACATAGACTATGACGATAAGTATAACGGTTGTTTTAGCAAACGAAACAATTCAAATGAACTCCAAGCAATATTTTCTGATTAAAGCTTGTTTATCACATTTTACGGTCTCTTTTAGTAATACTTTCGCTTATGTTTTATGAATTGCATATGTTGTTAGACACTTTTCTATGGATGTTCTTGCAAAGCCGTTATTTTTTTTCATTTATAACTCATGTCCGTGTAATTAATCATCATTGACTCAATAATTTCTGGATTTGAAGTTTCTTTTAAAGATACATACAGAGATTTGAGAAAGAAGTCTTATGATACACAATTTTTACAGATATTAAAAAGGGAAATGTACAGTTTGTCTTTTGTTCACCCGAGGCATTGGTGCAATCTGAATGGTTTAATGTAATAAGAGATGTGTGGAAGAACAGTTTATGTATGATTTGTTTTGATGAGGCGCATTGTGTGTCGGAATGGTACGCATATCTATGTATTTTATACATTAATTAAAATACAAACTTCATGGCAACCAAGATAATATTGAAATTGAATCTCGAGAACTCTAATTCGACGAAGTTTAACATATTATTGTTATATGTAAATTTGATATATCAAGCATTTCGGAATAGTATTTCAATAATCTGCCATAGTTAAGGTATCTGTTTTGAATCAAATGTCTCTATTTTCTACATAATACATCATACGTTTTATTTTGTTAAAATAAAATTCTGAGTAATAACAATGGGAATATCGCCCAAGTTTGGTGTTTTATTCGTAAAGTCCTGTTGCAAATGACAAATGGCAAATGTCGTTTATTAAAATTGATTGTGTTACAATTGCGGTACTTAAATTGCAGGGGAGAATCTTTCAGACCAGAATATAGACAAGTTGCAATGATAAGAAGCATTGCAGATGTCCCGGTCTTGGCACTTACGGCAACAGTAACAACAAAGGTCAAATCAGATATAGAAAAGTATCTTTATATCAAGGAAGATTGCAATGTTATAGCAGCTATTCCAGACAGGTATATACGTAGTATTCAAACAAAGAAATTGCATATTTAAAAACAGGAAGTTAAGAATACTTGTAAAACGTCGAATATAAAAATAGTCAGCTGTTTATAAGACTATTAAATGGACGATTTTAAAAGAAAGTGAATTATTCAATATGATTCAGTTTATTTATACGATTAAATCAGGAGATAGATAATAATAGTTTAGTAACAATAACATAACGATAACAATTTTGTTACAGCAGATGCGAAGTTCGGCAATTAATGTCTCTTAAGTGAGGTTCAAGTTCAAAATATTTGAAAACCATAGCACTTATACAGACGTTTAAGAGCAAATCAAATAAAAAATGACCTAAAGTATAACCAAATCAGGAATCAGAGCTTTGCACGAGATATTATTACTTAATTTTGAATAATTTCCAAAATAGTGTCGATTTTTAAACGAAATCTGTTTTTCCTATTTTTAGTGTTTCATATTGAAGAAGAAAATCGTTCAGAAACACAAATAACGAATTATAATTATTAACATGAAATAAATAAAACATAAAATTAGAGCGAAACATTATGAAAGGATTATCTGTAATGTTCATAAAAAGGGCGACTTAATTGTAATGAATTATTTCAGACCAAATATTCACCTACAAGTGGAGAAATCTTCATGTCATTTTGAAATAGAGTTAAAGTGGTTATTGGGTTCATTGGAGAGAGATATGTCTGTGTCACCAAAAACACTAATTTTCTGCAGGTAAATGTCTTAAATTCCTTTTTTGAGTTTCTTGGAGCCGCAATGAGGTTGGGTTAAAAGTGAAGATTTTACAAGAAGATTATATCTTAACCATATTCTAACGTTTATATATGTCTCTGTTACCTTTTAGTCAATGACATATGTCTGTTTATAAAGGGGATCCATAATATATCCACATATACAGTTAACTCGCTTGGTTAATTTCTTCAGCATTCCCTATTAATTAGAAATTTTTAATTGATGTTTATATTAGTGTTTCATGTTCTGTCCGACTCGGCTTCTGTCAAAATCCATTATTTATTTAGGTAGACGATACACATTTTATTACTAGATTTATGATGTCTGTGGTCGAGACGGCTATGTTTTCTTAACCGTCTCATGAACTTGGTGCACGTGTTAATTTTCAATCTTTGTCAGGCTTATTCAGTCAGTTGCATTAATTAGTTAGTAGCAGTAGCAGTGCAAAAAATTCCAATCGGTTATTTCATAACTATTCTTATAATGCCAACATAACTATACGAATTACGACAGTATACTTATTGTGTTTATATTATACACCCGCAACATTTTCAACAAGAGGTATGAAGATTTAGAATTATACTCGATATTTGACACTTTAGATTGTGTCGAAACGGATCCGGATGGGAATAAATGCTTTATTCTGCAATTTGTGAGATTGCTTTTACTTGGAAACGAGTAGGCTGATTACTAGTGATGTGTTCTATTAGACGCTACGCAATTATTTGTTCATATAGAAATGGATGCTAAATTTCGAATGGTAACAATTATGTATATAAATATATCTAGTATACAACACTAAACGTACGTCAGAATTTTTCACTAGTTTGTTATTTACGCTTGCGTTTCTGTCAACGCCGATATTTTTCTGCTAATGACTCGGAGTGGATATTGGCTTACAGATAAGATTGCACTGGTATACCAACTTTTTTAGACGTGTCTTGAGAATCTGGTACAAATTTATCTTCTAGACAGGTCAGTTTATTGTAATTTATTTCATTTTCTAGATTTTTCATTGATTCTGAAAGCTATCGTTAAAATAGATATTTTCAAATGATTAATAATCGATAGACATGTCATCTCAATTCGTTTTTTGGTCATACAACAAATTATGCGTGCAGTTTGAAACTGACGAGCAGCAATTTAGCATGCTCATTTGAATTATCTACACATTCACACGATAAAAGATTTACAGAAGAGAATGTATTGCGCCTAATTGAGTTCACGATGTTGTATATATATTTTCGACATTCATAGAACGACGCGTGTAGTCAAGAGACAGAAACAATTACTTTCTATTTATTTATATATACATATATATATATATATCTTTTATTTTTAAAGAATTGTTGTGTTACACAAGGTTCGCAAGTGCATAGGTTCATCTTGAATGTGAAATTTTCTATTTAATATTTGTTTTATCATTGACATGTTTATGGTGATCACCTGATTTAGCACGTGCACATAGACTTCAGATTTTGTATACCATGTACATATGGAACTATGATTACAGAGATGTTACACCAGGTTGTATTTAGTAAATTTTACACTATACTCTTATAGATCATGATACATTATTATTGTTAACACTCAACAAGACTATACGCTCTGCATAGAGGCTCTTACTTGACACTATGCTACGGATTCACAAGAATCATGAGAATGAGAGTAAAATCATCGGACTACAACACATTTATTATATGGTACTAGAAGATGCTCGCGAAATCGCGGTACAATTGGGCAAGTGTTGAAACAAAGAGCGTGGACACAGTAATAAGGTGGACACAGTAAGGATTTGGACACGGTTAATGCATTTAATTCAAATTTTTTTTTAAACGATGAAAATGAGGAACATAACGCAAAAGACCCCATTCATCTCGGTGGGAAAATAAGATATAAAATACCCAAGAAAGGTGTGGCAAAATGTGATTTTCAGTAGTTTTTTTTTTTTTTACCCCTTTTTACTCAATAACCGTATGAGCTACGTCAAATCCGTTGACATTACCGAAAGGGATCAAAAATGAGTAACACAATGGAAAACAATCCCATCGAAATCGGATAAAAAATAAATCTATAGTACTTCATCAGGAATCAACCCCTGACTGACTGAGCATGCGCGAAAGCGTATAAGACACGGATCGATAATGGTCTCCGAATTTGGATATTTTCTAAAAAATTGGCGTTTTCTGTGGAAAAAGATTGTTTCAAAGACAAATTTAGGAAGTACAAAACACTGCATTTATACGTCATTTCACAATATTTCCGACTTTGTACGGTTTCAGAGGAGTTGCGGCTTAATGCAATCGGTCTCTTCCTTTAGTAGTATAGATTTGTCAATACATATATAAGCCACGGGGTTCTTCCTATGCATTGGTTTAAAAATGCAATTTCACATTTACAATTTTACAAATGTATGTTCGTACATGTATATATACACTTTACCAAATTTACATGGTTAAGCAGATACATGTCCATTCGCTGTAACTATTCATACTCGACTCTCCCGCATGTCATCTATTTATATTCACTTCATGAAAGTTTTCGACACTTTCTAACACCCATCAAATATCATTTACCTCTTGTCCACAAAACTGCTTGTACATTAAACTAACAGTCATTCAGACTGTCTGTTATAGTTCATCAAACAATTAACCTTCAAGTATTCAACAACGACGACCTTATCAATTTACCTACGTAAATCTGATTACAGATTAGGAAAATTAACGAAATTAAGGTTCCATGACACAATGAATGATAGACAAGTCTTGCAACTTAACGTTTTATCCTAATATATATACATTTGTCCCCGACAACGATTACATACTATGAGCAAGTAGAAAGGATATGGTATATATCAATTCATGACACAATATCACAATATGCTTTTATTGCCGTCCTTTATCTCAAAGTCACACTGACACTTCAAACATCTAACTCATCACAAGTTCAGATGTAACGATACATGTGTATGTAATAGTTGGATTGATTGAAACTATTATTTTACTACTTACTAGTAGTTTTTTTTTTGTAATTTGGTTGATTATTACATAGTAAGGTTTAGTATGTTAAATGATACCAGATATTGTGCACACAGTTACATTCGTTTTTTCTTTATTTCATATTTGGAATATGGAGGAGAAGCTCTTTGTCTGTTGTTCATTCAACCAATTGGATAAGTGATACTTATAGCGTATTTATGTGAAGAACTGACATCATGATCAACTGAAGTTATTGAAGAGGCCTAAATACATACGATCGCGTGAAAAACTGCAATTTAGAACTTTTGCTGACAATTATCTTCATCACTGTTTATATTTACATTTGACATATTGTTAGCTTACTATTTCACCGACGTAATTTTTTCAAATACATTGTATCAACTACAAGAATAGTATTTATTGTCCGACCGAAGTCCATTTAGACTGCATAGAGATATTTTGTCCAGTCACACAATTAGAGAAACGATTTTAGCGGACATTCCTTTCAATCAGGCGCGGCTAGCAGCATTATAATTTCATTGTTCAAGATTGATGGCATCGCTTGTCCGTATTAATTGCTATTTCAGATGTTTTGTTTCAGAAAGCGAAGTAACTGTAAATTTAAAAGCTACAAAGACAGATATTTTCCGACAAGGTATTATAATTTCATTGTTCAGGATTGATGACATCGCTTTTTCGTATCAATTGCTATTCCAGCTGCTGAATGTAAGACGAAACCTATAAACGCAAAGCACAATGATTCGTTTTTCGTTGAAGAAATCGGAAACCCAGTTTCCCGGAACTATTTTATAAGCAAGCTTAAAACAATACTCATGGCATTAGGATATTGTGAAAAGGATTATAGCGGACATTCCTTTCGATCAGGTGCGGCCACTAGCGCTAGTTCTAAATGTATTGAGGACAGCATGATACAATCACTGGGACTTTGGAAATCAGATTGTTTTAAACGCTACAGTAGAACATTTAAATCGGATATTAAATCCGCGATCGGTTATAACTGTGTAACATGTCCTACATCCTAGCCTTGTGTCTTTTCTTTTCACGTTGATCTCAATATTGTGGTTAAGGATTTTTATATTGACATTAATTTTCTCTAGATCAACTTTAATTTTAACAAGACACAAGGCTTCATCAGGCACAACATCTTCAAATTTTGGGGTTACTCAATATGCAACTTGGGCAGGCAACATAACGTTACATATTTCGTTTTGGGCTATGATATTTTATTTTGGCCAAATATAATATCGTTCCCCAAATTTTTCTGAGTAGTTAGGGTGCCTACGTACCTTAACGAGGAATAATCTCATCTTGATTGCTCAACAGCTCTATTTCACGTCGGTCTATGCCCACAAAGATTTACTCATATGCGGTACCACGTGGAAAATCAAGTAAGGCTATACCGCTCGGGAACGGCTTGCTAAAGTTCTCTGAGACAAGTAGACTGGTAGACGTACACACACGTGTATGCAAATACCCCTATGGTGACGCATTTCTGTCAAAGATATGTGGCTAGCTCAGGCACAGTATTTTAGCGGCACATTATCCTTAATTATCTGAGAACACACTATCATTTTATGTACATACTGTGTGCTTTGTGTCAACTGCAGGTAGCATGTAATTTGTTTTGTTCTTGATTTACAATATGACAGAACTGAGTGAATTACATGATACTAGAGAAAAAATATCCTCAAGCATTCACACAGTGTGCCGCGCACACTGCTCGGATAGTTAAGTATAATGTTGGCGTCAGTTAGTTTACATTCATCGCTTTTTATTCAATGACGCCAAGGAAGTTTTCTGTAACATAACGTGTTGCCCTTAAGCCCAAATATTTGCATAATAAAAATAATTATTTTATCATGTTTTATATTTTTTGAGTACTTCAACAATATCAGACTGGGTATCTGAAATACTTCCTGCTGGACTTTTACAGGCTTTATATCAACAATAACTACTTTTGTAATTATGGTATAGTGTCTGTGATCGTTCTTATAAGAGTGGTCGTTAATAGCTATCAATTATCTGCGGTCAAGGTTTATTTATATTTAGTTGTATATCTCTAATCATTGTTCACGCCAGTAATTCTCTTATCAATTGGTCTATTAAGGTCAACGCATTGAGGTTTTATTAGTTAATTGGCTTTGGTCTGCTGTGTCGGTATTTACTTAGATCATACGATTGATGTGTATTTTATTATGTTTGAAACATGTTATATAAATTAGAAATTTTTAATTGATGTTTATATTAGTGTTTCATGTTCTGTCCGACTCGGCTTCTGTCAAAATCCATTATTTATTTAGGTAGACGATACACATTTTATTACTAGATTTATGATGTCTGTGGTCGAGACGGCTATGTTTTCTTAACCGTCTCATGAACTTGGTGTACGTGTTAATTTTCAATCTTTGTCAGGCTTATTCAGTCAGTTGCATTAATTAGTTAGTAGCAGTAGCAGTGCAAGAAATTCCAATCAACCCTCCAGCCACCCCAACACCGCCGATTTTTTTTTACGAAGATGTTGTGCCTTTATGGTTCACGTTATGTTACTATTATAAATGTTAAGGCCAGACATTTATGAACATTTTCTGAGTAGTTAGGGTGCCTACGTACCTTAACGAGGAATAGTCTCATCTTGATTGCTCAACAGCTCTATTTCACGTCGGTCTATGCCCACAAAGATTTACTCTTATGCGGTACCACGTGGAAAATCAAGTAAGGCTATACCGCTCGGGAACGGCTTGCTAAAGTACTCTGAGACAAGTAGACTGGTAGACGTACACACACGTGTATGCAAATACCCCTATGGTGACGCATTTCTATCAAAGATATGTGGCTAGCTCAGGCACAGTATTTTAGCGGCACATTATCCTTAATTATCTGAGAACACACTATCATTTTATGTACATACTGTGTGCTTTGTGTCAACTGCAGGTAGCATGTAATTTGTTTTGTTCTTGATTTACAATATGACAGAACTGAGTGAATTACATGATACTAGAGAAAAAATATCCTCAAGCATTCACACAGTGTGCCGCGCACACTGCTCGGATAGTTAAGTATAATGTTGGCGTCAGTTAGTTTACATTCATCGCTTTTTATTCAATGACGCCAAGGAAGTTTTCTGTAACATAACGTGTTGCCCTTAAGCCCAAATATTTGCATAATAAAAATAATTATTTTATCATGTTTTATATTTTTTGAGTACTTCAACAATATCAGACTGGGTATCTGAAATACTTCCTGCTGGACTTTTACAGGCTTTATATCAACAATAACTACTTTTGTAATTATGGTATAGTGTCTGTGATCGTTCTTATAAGAGTGGTCGTTAATAGCTATCAATTATCTGCGGTCAAGGTTTATTTATATTTAGTTGTATATCTCTAATCATTGTTCACGCCAGTAATTCTCTTATCAATTGGTCTATTAAGGTCAACGCATTGAGGTTTTATTAGTTAATTGGCTTTGGTCTGCTGTGTCGGTATTTACTTAGATCATACGATTGATGTGTATTTTATTATGTTTGAAACATGTTATATAAATTAGAAATTTTTAATTGATGTTTATATTAGTGTTTCATGTTCTGTCCGACTCGGCTTCTGTCAAAATCCATTATTTATTTAGGTAGGCGATACACATTTTATTACTAGATTTATGATGTCTGTGGTCGAGACGGCTATGTTTTCTTAACCGTCTCATGAACTTGGTGCACGTGTTAATTTTCAATCTTTGTCAGGCTTATTCAGTCAGTTGCATTAATTAGTTAGTAGCAGTAGCAGTGCAAGAAATTCCAATCAACCCTCCAGCCACCCCAACACCGCCGAATTTTTTTTACGAAGATGTTGTGCCTTTATGGTTCACGTTATGTTACTATTATAAATGTTAAGGCCAGACATTTATGAACATTTTCTGAGTAGTTAGGGTGCCTACGTACCTTAACGAGGAATAGTCTCATCTTGATTGCTCAACAGCTCTATTTCACGTCGGTCTATGCCCACAAAGATTTACTCTTATGCGGTACCACGTGGAAAATCAAGTAAGGCTATACCGCTCGGGAACGGCTTGCTAAAGTACTCTGAGACAAGTAGACTGGTAGACGTACACACACGTGTATGCAAATACCCCTATGGTGACGCATTTCTGTCAAAGATATGTGGCTAGCTCAGGCACAGTATTTTAGCGGCACATTATCCTTAATTATCTGAGAACACACTATCATTTTATGTACATACTGTGTGCTTTGTGTCAACTGCAGGTAGCATGTAATTTGTTTTGTTCTTGATTTACAATATGACAGAACTGAGTGAATTACATGATACTAGAGAAAAAACATCCTCAAGCATTCACACAGTGTGCCGCGCACACTGCTCGGATAGTTAAGTATAATGTTGGCGTCAGTTAGTTTACATTCATCGCTTTTTATTCAATGACGCCAAGGAAGTTTTCTGTAACATAACGTGTTGCCCTTAAGCCCAAATATTTGCATAATAAAAATAATTATTTTATCATGTTTTATATTTTTTGAGTACTTCAACAATATCAGACTGGGTATCTGAAATACTTCCTGCTGGACTTTTACAGGCTTTATATCAACAATAACTACTTTTGTAATTATGGTATAGTGTCTGTGATCGTTCTTATAAGAGTGGTCGTTAATAGCTATCAATTATCTGCGGTCAAGGTTTATTTATATTTAGTTGTATATCTCTAATCATTGTTCACGCCAGTAATTCTCTTATCACTTGGTCTATTAAGGTCAACGCATTGAGGTTTTATTAGTTAATTGGCTTTGGTCTGCTGTGTCGGTATTTACTTAGATCATACGATTGATGTGTATTTTATTATGTTTGAAACATGTTATATAAAATATGTAAAGTTTGTGTTAAAATAAAAATCGCGTGAACATTATCATCAGGTCTAAGCCTTTAATTAAACTAAAAGCTGGTGATTTCAACTACAATCAAATATATATATTATCAACTCAATTTATATTTCATGTTTTGAGTTGTTTTTCTTGTGTATTGTCTATATTGTTATTGTTTAATATAAAAATCACTGTACTGATTATGCCCAAAATTGGTCCTCTATTGGAAATAAAGTGTATCTTATATTTATCTTACAATCAAATGTTTAAAAAATATACCTAACAAAATAAACTGACGTATGTTTTAGGTCTATCCCAACAGTTGCAGAGATTTTCCTGCTGTTCAATGATGAACTTGGGGAAAAAAGGTTTTGTGGTGACTATCGTTTGGTGGAAATGTTTCACTCTGCAATTCAGACCGTGTATATTTACGCCAAACTTTTTTCATTTTAAGCTGAAAAAAAAGATTTTGCAAAATACGCTACAAATTTTAAAGTTAATTGGTTTGATAAATGTAACAAAAATATGTTGAAGTCACTCTGAAAAATCATTTTCGTTATGAAATTTGAAATTTGTAATTTTCATGAGATTACATTATTTGATTTCACGAGGATAATATAAAAAGTAATAATAAGTTTGTCTTAAAAAGATTTCATCTTATCAACAGTTTGAATAAATTAAAACATTCGAATTTGATTGTTTTAGAAAAAAACAAATTTCAATCTCCTTCTAAAGAACAAAATATTGAAATTGCTAACCTTAAGCTTTTTTCAATTTGCCTCAAAAAATTGAAAAATGAAAAATGCTCCAACGTGGAGCATTTTTCAATTTGCCTTTAAATATTGAAAAATGAAAAATGTCCCGTATTGGCCTTTAGAAAATTTTCTCAAAATGAAAATGTTTTTGTGTGGAGCATTTTTCAATTTTTGTAATCGTTTGACAAAATGAAAAATGCTCCAAAGAGGAGCATTTTTCATTTTTCAAATTTATCAAAGATATTGAAAAATAGATAATCAAATTATTTTTTCATTCATTGTTAACATTTAGAAGTTTTGTTTTTATGCTTTAAATATAATACACATGTGTGTATGTGTGAACCCGTATTTACACATTTATTACCTTACCCCGAAAAGATAGAACAACGCACCAGCACAATTATTTGATGTGGCGCAGGATTATTATGCAATTGTTACATGTATTTCCCTTGTTTAAAACCATGAATTTTATATTTCCCTATTTTGTTATTTACATTCAGGTTAACTAAATATTCTCTATATATCTGTTAAATCAAATAGATATTGGTATGTTGAATTCATTGAAAAAAATATTAATTTTTACTCTCAAGTTTAGTATTTGCATCGTTGCAAAACATTTGTAAACTTCTTTTAAAAGTTAATGTACATTGAATATAAGATCTGAGCAATTTGCCTCTGTGTAGATCAAAGCATAATTATGTCTGCTCTTAAAAACACGCATTTGTTGTGGCTATCCAAAGGATTATATATATAGTTGAAAGCAATAACAATGTGCCCTAAGCCCTCAACGACTAAATAGTTTACCCGAAGCCGAGAGAGTTGACCTGAATGTAAAGTAAATAAAAAAATATTGAAACAGGAAATTTTATTAACATAAAATTTCGTACTTTCATGCACTGGCTACGGGTTTGGTGATACCCTCGGTGACAACCTAGAAAAGGTGTAAAGATAAAAACAACACATAGGAAAGCTGTTCCTTTCCCAGTCTCCCTGTATAAGGTTGATGAATATGCCATATTCCATCTAAATACGGCTTGTTTTGGAAGTCATTGAATGCTCCATTTCTTAACTAGATAAAATGATATAATTTTCACTGTTTTTGGTTTTTATTTACTAACTATTTAGATACCAATAGTGCTTTAACATTTGACATCCATCGTCTCTGTTTACAACTAGAACAAAGTGTGGTCCACATCTCCGAATCTCAATCAAAATTACTCATGCTACATTTTGGTCCCGCGAGTTGGATGTTGAATTTTACAGCAATTTTTCTGTTTTTAACTGAAGTACATTATTTTGGGAAAACTTATCAGGAATGAAGCAGACATTTGAGTCAGTGCTTGGTGGAATTAGATACGACTGTCTTTAGGAGACAAGTTTTGAAGATTTAGGTGTATAATTGTTCCTGTGGTCTTTTATTTTTATAGTATGGTTTATTTGGTAAATGTATAGTCATAATAGGTTTGATGTTGTCAACACTGATATTGCTGATTACTTTGTTCATTTTGAGACAGATTTTCTATTATTTGGAATGAATGTGAGGTGGCATTTCAGTTAAAAATGAACTTCAAATGTGAAGCTAGTTTACGTTTCTCTAGATATAAGAAGATGTGGTATGAGTGCCAATGAGACAGCTCGCCTTCTAAGTCACAATTTTTAAAATAAAAACCATTATAGGTCAAAGTACGGTCTTCAACACAGAGTCTTGGTTCACACCGAACAGTAAGCTACATGTATAAAGTGTCCCCAAAATGACTAGTGTAAAACTAAAACAACGGTCTAATTTATATACAGAACGAGAAACACTTATGAACCACATCAACAAACGACAACAAAGAACATTAGAAGATAACGAAACCTTTAAACAGACTTATTAAGAAGGGATATAGTTACGATACTGTTGTCAGGTCATTAAAGATTGCATATTTTGGCTTTAATATTGATTCACTGAAAGGGTCTTTACATCGGAATTAAACACATTTATTTAAAAACCAGTTGTTGGCATGACACGGGTTATGTAAGTTCGTCTCTTAAATATTTTATGATTGTATAATACTGAACCCTTACCGGGAGTTGCCTGATATTCCTATGATGAAGACATAGTCTTTCAATCAGTTTAATTGAGGTCTAGAGCTGGCATGTCAGTAACTGCTAGTAGTCTGTTGTTATTTATGTATCATTGCCATTTTGTTTATTTTCTTTTGTTACCTCTTCTGACATCGGACTCGGACTTCTCTTGAACTGAATTTTACTGTGTGTATTGTTATGCGTTTACTTTTCTACATTGGCTAGAGGTATAGGGGGAGGGTTGAGATCTAAAAAAAAAACATGTTTGACCCCACCGCATGTTTGCGCCTGTCCCAAGTCAGGAGCCTCTGGCCTTTATTAGTCTTGTATAATTTTTAATTTTAGTTTTTTTGTGTTTAATTTGTTTAGTATGACGTCCATTATCACTGAACAAGTATATATATATATTTGTTTAGGGGCAAGCTGAAGGACGCCTCCGGGTGCGGGAGTTTCTCGCTGCATTGAAGACCTATTGGTGACCTATTGGTGACCTTCTGCTGTTGTCTGTTCTATGGTTGGGTTGTTGTCTCTTTGACACATTCCCCATTTCCATTGTCAATCTTAGAAAAGGGTATTATCTGTTTAAAAAAATAGAAGGTACACAATTATTATGTCTGAACAACACTAAAATCTTATTCCGACATTACAGATGGAATTTTATTTCATTAACGTGAATGAGGTCGGAGTGACTCGGTGTTCGCCTTTTCCTAATTTTCTCTTTTTTTTCTCCAGATCCCACCTTTGTTGTCCCCTTGATTTCATTACCCCATTTTTTATAATCCTATATCCAACATCCCCTTTTTGTAACCTCAACATAACCCCCTCTCTATATCCCACTTCGAGGGCTACTTGCAAGATTCATTTTGATCAAGATGAATTTTATGCCCAAAATTATCAGCCTGATATGGAACAGGATTAAAGTTTCGTGATCCCTGTTAAAAAAACAAAACAGTTGTGACTTTCTGTTTACATAACGAATATAAAATGGGAGCGGACGAGCTACACAAAATATAATAGTATCAACAAAGAGGCAATATCGATAAATGTTTTAATCAAATTATTTAAAATTTCTCAAATTACGACAAGAGTGCGCACGCTGAAATGTCTCGCCTTCTTTACTTATCATTGATATTATGTTGAGAGGGTCGGATGGGTCCTGATCCCGAAATCCCGGGCTTAAAAACATGAAATCCCGAGGTCCCGAATTAAAAAATAAACAGCTGCGCCATGAGCGCATGATACGCCCTTCGTCTTGTGTGCAATAATCATAAATAGTTTCTGAGATTCAGCGTGACATATGAAAACCCACCTTTTTTTTAACAAAAAACTCAATAATAACTCTAAACCAAAATTTTGAATTATCACCAAAAAGTATACAGATCTTAAGATAAATATAACTTAGAAGTGTGTAAAGTCTTAAGCAATAATCATAAATTGTTTTGGAGATACAGCGTGACATGTGAAAGCCCCCCCCCCCCTTTTTTTTTACAAAAAACTCAATATTCCTAAAATAAAAATTTTGAATCAAAACCAAAAAGTATACAGATCTTAAGATTAATATAACTAATAAATGTGTAAAGTTTTAAGCAATAATCATAAATCGATTTTGAGATATGGCGAGACATGTTAAAAACCCCATCCCCCTTTTTTACAAAATACTCAATAACTCAAAAATAAAATTTTGAATCATCACCAAAAATTATACAGATCTTAAGATTAATATAACTAAGAAGTGTGTGAAGTTTTAAGCAAGTATTATAAATCGTTTTTGAGATACGGCGCGACATGTGAAAAAAAACACACCCCTGTTTTAGTTACAAAGTCCTGTAACTCAAAAAGTTTAAATCTTATTTTCACCAAAAAGTATACAGATCGTTTGACCATCATAAGGAACAACTGTATTAAGTTTCATGAAATTTGGATGAGTCGTTCTCAAGTTACGGTGCGACATGTTTACGCCGGACAGACGGACAGACGGACGGACTGACGGATGGACGGATGGATGGACGGATGGACAGACAGAGGTAAAACAGCATACCCCAACTTTTTTAAAGCGGGGGTATAATTACCATAAACAAGTTCAAATGGCGAAAACTAAAAACTTTCCTGTGGATTGTCCCTGTATGCAAACAGTAAAGCATTGAAATACCTATTCCACAATCTCTTCCACATCAGTTTTACACATCTATTGAACCGTTCCACCAATCCGTCACATATACAAACAGAATGGTAAACAGTTGTAATCAACTATCTTAGCGATATGAGCCTAGTTAACAGTATGCTAGAATTGTATGATCTGGCAATTGCCAGACTGATTATAATTTAAACTTTAATTCTGGTAGAACGTAGAATATCAATGTAATTTCACTTTTTTCAGGTTTGTGTTTGTGTTTTGTTTTGTTGATTTGATCCTACCATATGAAGAAATACTTTTACGTTTATACACTCTACAGTGCTACATACATTTTTAGTTATATGTGTTGTCGAGTTGCTGAGTTATTGTCTCATTCTATGCAGTCACAATTTTGGATGTGCTAATAAAATATTCTGTGCAACACAAACTTGCCATCCCAGAATCGGCAAATGTTACTTTTTACTGGAAAGATATATTCAATTTTTGGATGATTGGTTGGTTAGTTCATAGGTTGATTTACAAAATCTTTGCATAACATCTAGTGGCATTTTCTCCATATCGAATGGTTTGCGATTTTGATTGGTAGGTGTTATGGTTGGTTGAATGATTGATTCATTGATTGAAATTTGGCAAACCGTCAAATTTGACGAATTTCACATTTATTATTAGATGATTGGCTTGGTTGGTTGGTTGGTAGGTTGATTTATTGATTGATTGTCAGTTATCATTACGAAATGAGACGCAACGTCCATTTTTATTACTAGTAATTGATTGATTTATTGATTGTGACATACATTGCTAAATAATCAACGCACATTCTTTATCCAAGAAAACAGTTAGAAGGCCTTTATTTCCTCAAACAAAACTACAGGGCGGAGATATTTCCGATAATATACACGGTAACGAGTCTCTATGTACAAGTGAAAAAGAAACAGGTAGGCCTGGATGCGTTTTTCGGTACAACATGTTTATTTGCATTTGAATTATAGTACATGTATATCAAATAATTTCAATGTACAAATTTTAGTATTTCTGCCAGATTAAAAAAAAAAAAACCAAATGAAATTTTAGGGTCAATTTCAACTCATTTTAGTTAAATCTTAAAACAAAATAAACTTTAAAGATGGAAAAAAATATATCTTTTTACTATTTCGCATAAACAAAGGAGGTCACTCCTGACAGGAAAACTAGAGTCCATTAAAGTAAACAAAGTGGTTGTCAACGTGTAAGTGTTCCTTCTTGCATAAGTTTCACAAAAAACTTTGAAATAAGCAATGCTTAAATATTTGCAAGTTCATGTTGTATCACACACTTTGTATACCCTTTACTTCGTAGGGAACACATACTGTAATATTTTTTTTTCCCAGTGGAAATAATTTTCCATATATTTTTTCCATTTGAAATTTTATGTTCAAAGGGGATCTTCTATATCATGACACGATTACCAGATCATGTGATGAAGGGGACGAATAAAACAACTTCTAACAGTCTATACATTTATTAAGGTTGACGGAACTGTACTATTAATGTTTGAAAGGGTGGAAATCTAAGATGATTAGAATTCATTACTAACGACTATCAGTCTATATTACACTTATTTTTATATCCGCTAGTTGAAATTACTATTCGGGGTTTAGCAGACTATCTTTAAATGATACATCAACCTTTTAACACCTAATGTTACAAAAAACCTGTCCTACCGCCATGACAAATATGTTATTGTCCCCGTACATAAAATCTAAGACCCTTTCATCTTACAATAGTATTAAAACATTTGACTTTTCTACACTTTACAAAGTATTCTCCATTCCAAACTAAAAAAAAATGAAAGGGTTGTTCGTGCTTTGTTTCAAAAAAAAGAATGGCTTACGTAGATACAAGTTTCTTGTCTTAGGGATGGATAAAACGTACTTCTCAAAAAATCACTCTGATTCAAAATAAAAATTCTCTGAAACTGACATTATCAAGATGCTTGATTTCTTGATTGACAACATATTTGTTACGTTTGGAGGACGTGTTTTTCAACAAACAATCGACATTCCCATGGGAACCAACTGTTCTTCTCTTCTTGCCGACTTGTTCCGTCATTCATATGAAACTGACTTCATACAGGAACTTCTTAGGAAGAAAGAAAAGAAGTTAGTAGTATCGTTCAATTTCACTTCCCGCTATATAGATGATGTTCTCTCACTAGTAAATAATTCAAAATTTTGTGACTATGTTGAACGCATCTATCCGATCGAACTTGAGATAAAGGATACAACAGATACAGTTAAGTCTGACTCATATCTTGACTGACATCTATACATTGACAATGATAGTCGGTTGAAAACATTACTTTACGACAAAAGAGATGATTTCAGCTTCCCAATTGTGAACTTTCAATTTATATGAAGCAAGATTCCAGCAGCGCATGCATACGGAGTATATATCTCCCAGTTGATACGATATTCCAGGGGTTGTGTATCCTATCCTGATTTCCTTGATAGAGGGTTGCTGCTCACAAGGAAGTATAACAAAGTCAGTAAATAAATAAGATTTATTATGTAATTACAAAGTTGAGAATGTTTCTAATATTCAAATGGTCTAATGTTCACAAACTGTCTATAAAGTTAAAATGTTCGAAAGTTCAATAAAACTAATGTTTGTCAATGGTCACTTCTGTAATTCTGTAATTGTTTTACTCACCATACGATAAATTGTCCAAAGGTTATTTTATAATGATTGTCAAAATAATTATAACACCACCTGTATAATCTGTTTATGCATTACCTTTGTCGTTATGTAATTAAATAATGTTCTAATTCGAATTGTGTTACATAATGCTTTTCATCGTAATATGAACGAAAGTTCGATTTAAATTAATTGTTCATCATGTTTTCATCTTCCTCATTCATACGGTTATCAAAACTCTGTAGTTTGTTGTCCATATTTCTCCGTCACCATCATTATATATAATTCATGAAATTCTGAAAGTTCGGAAATAAAAGTCAATATAAAAAGTTCATAAAATTTCTTCTAGTTTAAATACATAGTTCATACAATTTCTTCTGGATTATTTACACAGTTTATTTACAAGGTTGTCCTTCCGTCAGGTACATCTGCCAGCAACGTTGTGATGTTTTAGCAATATATGTCTACCACTTAGTTGTTGACGTATCTAGCCCCGGGTACATATTTCTCAAGAGACTAGTGGTATTGGTCTTCAGTTTCGTTTTGTCCTTGAGCAATGGCGCAGAAGGAGTCATCTCTCTGGAAACAGTAACATCTGTCTCAACCATTGGAGTTGACACCATTACCTTAGCTGTATTTGGCAAAACGTTTTTTTGGTCCTCAATGCTCTTCAACTTCGTACTTTATTTGGTCTTTTTAACTTTTTTTGATTCGAGCGTCACTGATGAGTCTTTTGTAGACGAAACGCGCGTCTGGCGCTAATACAAAATTTCAATCCTGGTATCTCTGATGAGTTTATTTGTACCCATCGTTCGTAGCATTAGAACCAGAACTTACACCCCTCTTTTTAGCTAACCAAGATGTATTTCTAATATATTTACAGTACAAAAATATAGCTATTCCAAATAAAATTGCACCTTAACCCACGGATCATCCTACTCCCAAATTTGGAAAATGTTTATCCTTTTCATTTCCCCCTAATTTTTTCAGTTTCTCAATTAAAGTATCCATAAGGATTTGTTTAATCGCCTTTAGTTCACTTGGCAGTTCAAACCTAGTAAAGTTTGGTAAAGCATCATTCAATGGTTCCTATAAACTTGTATTCAATACTTGAAAGGAATTCGAAAATCTTCCTTTTCAATTACTGTATAAAACTTTTTATTTTATGATTTGTTAGCTCTGTTTAGTAGCTGAGAATTGGCCGATCTTAATATTGTACATTGTAAAGAAAAAAGGGGGCTTTGTGTTAATTAGTAAAACTTTAAACAGAAACAGGAACGTGAACAGAACGTATAAATATATAGATGCTACTATGTGTTATCTTGGTGTAATCAGGGGTGTACGAAATTTTACAGCGGCGTTGAAAATGCATTGTATTTATTAACTTTCCTTTACTAATTTTTGTACCTGGGTATAAAATTGAAAAATTCTGATGAAGAACTTCCACTTCACATGAATTCAACACTGGTGTTGCTGTGCGTTGTCAAATAAAACTATAATATACATATATTGTTTTGAAAAAGGGGGGGGGGGTGTACAACTTCAATATTTTTTTTATTTTTGTGTTTAGTTTTGGGAACTTTTTGATATCTGTAACCAAGTTTTACGAGGTCATTCATTCAGTATGTTTTGACATTTTGAAACGGTCCGTATATTTTTGTAGTCGGTTTCGGTGTAAGTGTCTGTGTGGACGACTTTTCGAAAAGGTCTATAATCGTAGTAGGAGGAGTAATTATCTGATCCGTTAACATATTTGTATTGTCATCACATCTAGTAGTATTTCTAAATTTATTAATAGATGTATCTGCCCAAATTTTATCTGTCAAATAAGTTGCCATAGGCAATAATGTGTTTGGTCGTACTTTTACCGTACATCTTGTATTCCAATTTTCGTTATTGGCAAATGAAGATAAAATGCAAAGTTTACTTAAATTAATTGGATAAGCTGGACTTTTTTGGACTGAAATTTACTAACGGGTTTGAGCATTTATCAATTTCTGGAGAACTTAGTAGCATATTTTTTGTCTTATCTTTGTTTGCAGTAATAACCTCTGCTTCTAATTCATATTGAGCAACCATGTTAGTCGAGTCAGATTCTTTATCATTGACCTCAGCTGGTACGGGTAAATTATAAATTTTGTAAATTTCATAACTATCTCTTATATCTATCAATGGCAACGTTATACTAATCATTATCTTCAGGGGCGTAGCTGGAGTAGTATTTAAGTTTAGGCACCTTCGCCGAGCGGAGCGAGGTGAAAAAATTTTGAACCTTTTTTGCAGAAAATAATTTTCGATGTGTACGCAACTGCATTTTTGCGTACGGGGTCCCAATATGACCTTTTGAAAACAATGCAATTACCCTGAGCAATTGCCATTTTCTTGGGAAAAAAACATTTCTAACCAAATTGAAAATCTGCCACTCAGAAGGCATACATTTTTAGGTCACTCTTTTAGTGTATATATATTATACCAGTGACCGCTAGTAAAGTTTGACAAATGTCGTCAGACTAAATTGCCAAGTTCGATGACTAATGCAAGACAAGTAATTAGCCAGTTAGAGGTACAGGGTATAATTAAAAACCAATTGTTCAGAGAACAATTGAAGGTCTTTCCACAGCAATTTTAAAATTTATTGAAAAGAAGCTAGCTCGTGTTTACTCAAAGTTAAAATTGGCATCTTATCATCAGTTTCTTCATACTGATGCGATAAATAAGTGGTTTCTATATACTTCTGTGTGAAATAAGGGAGATAATTAGCTACTTCCGTAAATGTCACTTCCTGTCTCACATAATAGTTTCTTTCACACTGATTCCAAAAATATATAGTTTCTATATACTTTTGCTTGTAAACCAGGAGATAATTGGCCGTTTCCGGTTCATCAACAGTCATTTTTAGTCTTCAGTGATAAGTTTTTTTTTTAACTTTTGATTTTTTTATTTCCAACAATTCCAACATATACATGATATACATACAATATAATACATATAAGATATATACAATTTCATTATTATAAATACATCTTGATTGGAAATATTTTACATTTTCTATTGAAAAGATAAAAAAACAATAAAAAAAAAAAATATATAAAAACTAATAAATAAATAAATAAATAAACAAATAAATAATGATAATTAACAGATTGGAGTTAAGAGTAAAGAAGAAGGAAAAAAAAAATAAAAAAAACAAAAGGATTATCCAGTTACATCCCTATCTTTATTTTAGATATCAAATATTTATGTTGAAAAATATTTGCAAAATTAACTAGACATATTTCTTTCGTAACATCCATCAACACAGATCAAGTACATAACATGACAATAATATTTTCTTTAAAATAGATTATAATTAAATAGTAAGTTATTGTAACAAAAAAAGACATGAGCTGGTATTCAATAAAAGTTTTTCAAAAACATTCCATACATTGTCAAATTCAGTTATCTTTCTATTTTTTACAGCTATCATACTCTCTAATTTATACATATCTTTCAGCTTTAGTATAGCTGCTTGCAATGGAAGATTCTTTTTAAAGCATCTAGAATTATACACATATTGTTTAATATAAAGAAAAATCATGTTGTATGGGTTGTTGGGGAATATCTTGGATAAGTCTCCAAAATGAAAGTTTAATTTATTCATTGGGAGACTTATTCCACCGCAAAGGAACCAGTTATCAATATCCTGTAGATAATTTTGTACAATATTGCAATTCCAAAATAGGTGTTCTATAGATTCGTTCTCTGATTTACAAAATGTACATAAAGGATCATCGGTCAATTTATTTTAACTAAATACTGATGTGTTGCAATAATGCAATGGTTAATCCTATATTGCAACCACTGTAATTTACTATTTTTTGTAACAGCAAAAGGCAGTCTGAAAATCTTTTTCCAGTTCAGATTCTGTTCGCCTAAAATTTTAACCCACTTAAGCTGTCCAGTAGGAGTAACATTATTTCTTGTCTGTACAGAATACTTATCTTTTGATCCTTTACAATGTTTGAAAAATACTTGCAGACATGATGGTATAAAAGGACAAAATAATTTGTAAGATCCTTTAGTGAAAGATTTTGATGCCTCTTTCACTGCCGAAATAACATGTTAAATTTAAGATAATCTGTGTTAATGTAATAGTTTTGCTTAAATTGGTCAAATGAAATATACGATCCATCTTGGTCAACTATATCGTTTACAAATCTAATACCACTTTTGAACCATTCTTGATAAATTACTGATTTATGACCAATCTTAATATTATTATTTAGCCATAGTAGATTTGATAAAAATGAATCATAAGTCAAGTTTCTTTCTTTTTGAATAATCATTTCCCAGGGTCTTAGTACATCTTTCCAAAAATGGTTGTTAACTCTCATATAAAGTTGTCTAATATAATCAACACCACAACTAAACAACTTTCTTTTATCTATATTTGACATGAAAATACTTTGCCATTTACTATCTCTCTGCAAAATCCTTCTAATCCATGTTGATTTAAGGGCTGTAATGAACATATTCAAATCAAGCATTTTCAAACCTCCCTCCAAATAATCTTTGATTAGGATATCCTTCTTAACTCTATGTATAGGTGAGTTCCATATGTATGTATAAATAAGTTCATTTATTCTCTTAACAATATCATCTGAAGGATTTGGCAGAGAGATAATGAGATGGTTTACAATAGGCAAGACTAGAGTTTTAATCACAGTTATTCTACCTATTACAGTTAGATTCCTTTTAGACCATTGATTTAAAATATTTTTAATCTGTACAATTCTTTCCGAATAATTTATCTTAACAATTTTTTCAAGATCTACATTAAAATTGATTCCTAGTAATTTAAAAGTAGTTTCACCCCAAGACAGATTTCTGTTAGGACATAATGTATCTGTACTATATTTTTTGCTCCCAAACCAAATAACTTGTGTTTTTGTGAAGTTAATATTCAGTCTCAGATATTTTTGCAAACCAGTCTAATTCTAATAGTGGTTCTTGCAGAGATTTTTCACTCCCATCCAAAATCAACGAGGTGTCATCAGCAAATTGTGACAATTTATGCTCAACCCGTGTGACCTTTATACCACTAATGTCACTATTTCCCCTTATTTTCAATGCCAGAATCTCAACACATCAAATAAAAAGATATGGAGACAGGGGTCCCCTTGTCTACAACCTCTACCAATAGTAAAAAAATCTGAAAGGTTCCCCCCCCCCCCCCCCCCTGGGTGACAGCAGAGTTGATATTATTGTAAAAAACTTTAACCCAATTAATGATAGATTCGCCAAAATTGAAAAATTTCAAAACATTCATTAAAAAGTCCCATGATATGGAATCGAAAGCTTTTTCAAAATCAATCAATAGTAATAACCCTGGTATTTCATGATCCTCTGTGTACTGTAATATATCATAAATGAGTCTTATATTTTCCCCAATATACCTACTACTAATAAAACCAGTCTGATCAAAATTTATCAATTTATCGAGGACACTCTTAAATCTGTTTGCAATAGCTGCTGATCCAATTTTATACACAGTATTCAGTAAAGATAAGTTAATGTATTAAAATTACAAAATATATGGATTCCGAGTACTTTTGCATGAAGAAAGTGCAAAAATGGCTACTTCCGGTTTTCTCAAGGTCACTTCCGGTTGTCATTTTTCAAGGTCATATGTCATCCAACCTTTTGTAATAGGTCATATGGCTTTAAAATGAACCAAGTTGAAGTAATAATCAATTAACCTTATAATTGGACATTTCAGGGGCACTTACTCCTATAAGATGCCATTAGATTGTTTTAGACCAAATGTAACATATCTTCATTCCAATAAAGCAAACATTTTGCAGTTGTTTCATATATATCTTTTAAAGTGTTTGAGAAAATGCAAAAACAAGAAAAAGTCAAAATTGAGAACTTGACCTTGACCTTTGACCTTGACCTCATTTTCTAAGATAGGACCAAGGACCTCCAATAAAAAGATTCCAGGGTTATACGGTTAACGGTTTATGAGTTAAAAAAACATACCGACAAATTTATTTGGTAAAGGTAGATAACTCCTTTATAATTTCATCGAATCGCTTCGATCCAAATTAGCCAAAAATTCCTGAGGATGTAACGAACAATTCAGAAAAAGAATTTTGTCGATATCTTTTTTTTGTTACGAAGGAGATGCACACACTTGATAAACAGTGAATAGGGAGATAACTCTTACAAAGAAAATTGTTCGGCTTAAAATAGGTGAAAATAAAAAGCGCATAAACTGTATGATACTATATAAGAAATATCTTCGCGACATATTGCGAAACAAAAGTTTTACGCGATAACAAAATTTGGCGGAAGAAAAAAATAATAATCAGAACAAATACAATAGGTCTTTCCACAGAAAAGTGGAATGACCTAATTAACACAACGCCCGAAACAGAGATGCATCATACTCTTTGAAGTCGACCGCGTTTCCATTCCTTTTAAATATACAATTCCTTGGTTATATGTATACCCGACATTGAATAAATCTTTAATTATCTATTATTAATTATTTTTGACAGGTATATGTGTAGAATGTGGCGGGGTTAAACAAGTTTTGTATACGTTAAATAGACTACACGCATTCACACACAGTTGTCTATTGGACAGTTGCAATGATCGTATATATAATAGCAATGGACAAATGATTGAAGACGTGAAAGGCCCTAGACATTCTTCAATTTTTTTTTTGTTATCATGATAATGGTTGTTTGAGAAAGATGTGCAACTAAACGGATTCTTAAAGAAAATAACAAGCAGAGTTTAGCAGCACATTAATTTAGAAAAAAATGTTTTCATTTCAATCGACGCGTATTCATAATTTGTGTGCAGGTCAGATTATGTGACCAGTTTAATAAAATATGATTAATACTTGCTTGTTTAAAAAAAAATGCTCATCATATTGAAAACATAGCGCCTGTCCTCTGTGTAGAATGTTAAAGTGTTCAACGCACATTATGACAATACTAATTAGAATGATTTTTGCAATGTTTTAAGAAATGATTTTACTTTGTATCCATGTATTATTTGTGAAACATTAAATGTTTTAAAAGGGCGAACTTTCTGTATTTTTTATTACCTTAAATACGCAAATGAAAGATCCGAAAACTACCAATACAGAACGACATGTTTTTGAAATTATAGACAAACTTTTGGTTGACAAATTTGTATTCGTTATTGCAAAAAAAATATATGTCATTTTCTCCCTAACCAATTTACCCCTATCACTTATTATGATGTGAACCGGTCATTGTTATTGAATCTTACACAGTTTGATTGGATTAACTTATTATTAGTTTACCTTCAAACTGTTTAGTTTTTTTTATACACGTATATTGATTAAATCAGAACATGCATGAATGTGTACGGTAACTTAAATGACCTTCAAACTGGACACTGGACGAGTCAATGAAACTAAAGGTATGAAAGGTCAGAATTGCCACTTCTTATATTTTCACAAAATTTTCCACAAATAGAGTAGATGAATTATTTTGAATAGCCTATTTCGGAGAAAGAAAAAAAAAGTCTACAAATCAGACGTTTTATTCCATTAAATATTTCGAAGAGAAATGCCGAATACATTGTACGCACGACTACGCCAGGTAAAACTATTGTTTATCTTAACAAAAAAAAAAAAAATATGTCCGACCTGCCTATTTTTGGACATCAAAAATTCAATACGATCATTTTAAGGTCAATTTCGTCTACCTCACAAAATCTTTTTCAGCCGGGAACCTCTAATTTGCAAATTTATGTATAGGCACGTGCCTAGTCGAGCCTTAGGTAGCTACGCCACTGAGATTCCTGTTTTCTTCCAAAACTGTACTACAGGTCAAAATTTATAAAAAATCCAAATATCTTTAATTTCGACACCCGGTACTTTTAATTTCGCAGGTAACCTTTGTGTACTGTTCGTCAATACTACTCTTAAATTACCTGGTGTGATAAGACTAGGTGACGTGCCGTAAGGACAACATGTTCCATTGTAATATTAAATGATTTAGGTAATCCCCTGCTATAGTCATCAGATCTTTTATTTCACCTATGATCATGTCTACATGTAAGTACGCTTGCATATAATTTCCCATAATTTCAATTTGTTTTTCAATGTCAGTAGCAAATGTTTTAAGTCTATCGTCAAGGTCTCAAACACTATTGATTACTGTAAATTCAGAAATTATTGCGTGCATTTATTATTGCGATTTTGTCATTTTAGACTAAAATGCGATTTTAATTTTTTGCGATATTGAGAAAAATCCTGTTTAATTCATATAAAATATTTCAAAATGCGAGTTTAAATTATTGCGATTATAACCCTGTCGCATTTTTCGCAATAATAAAAATATCGCAATAATTTCTGAATTTACAGTAGATCATTTACCTTGTGTCTATTTTCCGATACGTGCGTTTGTGTAGTTTTTAAAATAGTTGACCCATTGAACTACATGACGAATTTCGTCTTGATTCTTTGCCAAAGTTTGAATATTTCTTCGAATTTTCTGTCAGATCGCTGTCTGATACATTGCGAACAAAAAACTAAATGCCTTCCCGACAATCGGAAGTAGGTTTCGCTTAGATTTAAATTTTACCGTCTTGTTATAGTACATAGATTTGTAATCATTAAATGGTGACTGTTAGTAATTTTTAGTCCTATGCAAACCTTCCCTTTCCCTTTGAAGGCTTAAAATATTACCTAAAATGTGTTTCTGCTCTTGAATATAAAACATCGAAATGGTATGAACCCTTTGTGTAGCTGTTGAAGCTTTTATTAGGTCTAGCTCTCTTTTGTTTAAAACGTGTTCAAAAAGATCCAAATCAACAACAAAAATAACCAGCCACTGTGATCTTGTGGTTGAAATTTCTTTATTTTTTTGGACAAAACATGGTTAAAGCAAACGAAAAATTGTTATCAACAACCACTTCATCATAAATTATTCCTACAATTTATGATATATATATTAGTACACATTTAAAAAAAATATATTTTATATCATATCAAGAGTTCGAGTCATAAATTTTTCCGCGTGACTTTTCTTGTTCAAATTTACTCAATATTTCAAAATATCGCAGCTTGTGACGTCTTGTTGCTCCTTGAATGACTGTTTTATAAGGGTCCTCTTAGCAATTGGTTCGCTAAAGCCAACCAATGGCTTTGAAGTTATTCAAAATCCAAGTGCTTAGATGTAATAAATAAGGTAAATCATGATTTTCGGCAAAGTCCTTTCTTCCCTTCCTCTATACTACCTTCTTAAACTTTGTGGGCAACCCACACAAATTATCCATAATGATATCCCCCGATTGGTTGATGAATTTCTGTACGGCCCGAAATTCTGTATTCAATGGTTGTTTTTTCTTGGCCTTTTCTAAACGTTGCTCTCGATGCTCCCCGACCTCCTAAAAATAATCAACCATTCTATATTTATATATGGCTACCCATAATTGTGGAGGTAATAGTTTCCACAAAATAACCTGGAACACCACAAAAAGATCTTCATTTTCATTGCTTGCCATTCTATAATATGAGAAGAGGTAAATAAATTAAACACATATTTACAATTTAAAAAGAATTATTTGAAGCCTACATAATACCTATCAAAGCCCTTACTAAACTCTGTACATGTTCTTTTGTAACTTCTTTTGTTTCTATTACCTCCTTGTCTTTTTGTTTCTTTTTCTTTTTTATTTCAACCCTATTAATATATAGACATACTGTCCTTAATGTCCAAAATTTCAGATTCGACGAATGAACCTTGATTAATAGACATTTTATCGTCAATGTCAGAAACCTCAGAATACGAGGATGAGTTTTCAATCTTTTCTTTTGTGATTTGATCATCACTTTCAATATCATTACTATCAGCGGAATTTTGTTGCAAAACAAATTCTTTCCCTTTAATCTTTTAGATAATTCCATAAATGGTATATCATCTTCCTCATCAGAATTTTCCTTTTCTTTTTCATATCTTTTTGAAATTTGATTTGAGGGAGTGTCCGAATCAGAAATGTCAACATCAGAGGAATCTTCAGATTGTGACTAACTGGGAACTACATATTCTGCCTTGCGCAATGTTTTTCCTTGACCCTCTTTAGGAATGTCCCATTCTAATTTCGCAAAACGAATTTGTTCTGCATGAGCCTTTGTGGTTGACCCATCTAACTGATTTTTTAAAATGAAACTCACAGGTAAAGTTTGTTCAATAATTCTATAGTACGGAGTTCATTTACTTAAATGTTTGCTTGCCCTTCTATTGTTTTTATAAAACACTGGGTTTCCTATCTCAAATTTTATATCTTTGCTATCTTTATTTGCGTACTTATCATGCCTTAGTTTAGATTTTTTCATAGTTTTATGAACCAACATAAATTATTTATGCTGTTGTTGTAAAGCAATCTTATGGTACTCTTCTCAATTATATTTCATTATACAATGCATAAAAAGGTGAGAGTTGTGTTGACTCATTAATATTAAATCTTATTGCTGCCAAAGCTTGATTTAAGTATAAATCCCATGTGGTCGAATGCTCTTTTATTAATTTCGATAAAATATCATGCAATGTCATATGAAATCTTTCTATTTTAGCATTACCCTGAGGATGATAAAAGGAAGTTTTGATATGCTTGATATTTAATTCCTTACCAACTTCTCCCATTGCCTTAGAACAGTTTTCTCCCCCCATTATCACTTGTAAGAATTTGAATCCCGGAATGCTTTGAAGTAATTTCCTTAATCAAGATGTCAACATTATCAGTACTTTTCGTTGCAACACTAAAAGCCTCTGGCCACCCCCAGTTCAAATCGATGAATCCGATTATGTATATATTCCCTGACATTGTGGTTGGATATGGTCCACTTAAATCTACCCCTACATGACAAAATGGATAAAGTGGAATATTTTAGTTTCCTGAATTCGAGCCCTAACTTTCTGAAAATAACATGATTGAAAAGGTACACAAGTTGTGACATAATTACATAATTCCTTAAACCTGTTTGGCCAATAGTTTTTTTGCCTAATTTAATCAAATGTTTTATCAGTCCCCCATATGTCCATTCTTATCGTGATGTTGTTCTACAACTGCTTGTTTGATATGAGATTGTATGCATAATCTTATAATTGGATCATTATCTACACTAGATACGTAGTAAAATATGTCATCTATTATATTGTACTTGTTTTGTACTGCCTCGGGTACCTTATCACCTGTAAGTTGTTCTTTTAATTCACGTAATGTTTTGTCTTTTACTTGTTCAGTTGACATATCGAACTCTTGAAATTGATAATTTTCTTTTTCAGGAATATCATCAACTGATTTAGCATCATTAGCGTAATCACTAAAATTGAATCTGTTTAAATTTATTACATTTATTTCCAAAGCTTTATCACTTATGTCTGGATAGGGATCTTGGTTTTCTGTTGGTTTTACATCTGATGGCAATCTGGACATAAAATCTGCACAAACGTATTGCAGACCTGGAATACACTGAACCTCACAGTTATAACCCGATATGTTTAAAGTCCAGAGTTGAATCTTTTTATTTTGCATTGGTGATTCTAAAGTATATTTCTAAGGTTTATGATCTGTTTTGATCCCAAATTGGGCATTATATAAATAATGCTTCAATTTTTGTAAAGCATAGTGTATCGCAAAAGCTGCTTTTTCCATTGTCGACCAACGTGTTTGCGTATCACTCAATTTATGAGATAGAAAGTAAATTGGTCTTTCAACTTCGTTTTCGCCCTCAACTGGACTTTCTTGTTATTGCGCTAAACAAGCACCTGCAAAACTATCACTTGCATCCGAGTAAAGCACATGGTTTATTTAAATCCGGACATGCCAACCGTGGTATTTTTGCTAATTCATCCCTTAATTTTTCAAAAGCTAATGGGCATGTGTTCGTCCAATCAAAAACTTAGTTTTTCCTAGATAAGGCAACTATGGGCTCTGCAATTTTAGAAAAAGGATGGTACAAATCTGCGATAATAACTTAAACAGCCAATTAATCCTCTAGTTTCCCTTACTGCTCTTGGCGCTTTTATGTTTTTAATGGCCTTGATTTTTTCCAGGATCTGGTTTTAATCTATGTTTACTTATTATAAAACCTAAGTAATTTGTTTCATCTTGAAGAAAATCACATTTTTCAATTTTAATTTCAGATTATGTTGTCTTTACCTATCAAAAAACTGTTGTATGTGGATTAAATGTTCTTCCACAGTTTCAGAAAATATCAAACTGTCTAAGCGGTTGAAAAAATCTTCTAGTCCTGTTATACTTCTGTCACTAATTCACTAAATAAACTGGGCCCTGAAACGAGACCAAACGGTAAGACATTAAATTCAAATAATCCGGCCCCGGTCCCTTGTGACACACGAAAGCAGTCTTTTCCTTGTCTTATTCCTGACCTTCATCTGATAATACCCTGACTTAAGATCAAAACTGGTCATCATTCTGGCTTTTCCTACTGAAACAAGTAAGTCATCAATCAGGGGAAGAGGAAAGAAAAATAGATGCTGCGTCAGCGTGCGATAATCAACACACATCCTTGATGTTTTATCTTTTTTCGAAACAATAATAATTGATGCAGCCCAAGCCGACCTTGATTTCCTAATCGTATTAGCTTCTAATAGTTCCTCAATGGCCTTATCTATTATTTTTCTCTAATTAAGGGGGCCCCTATAAGGCTTAATTTGATTGGCGGATGATCCTTTGTATCAATAGTCATTTGCGCTGTCACTAGTTACTGTTTTTACTACTGAAACGGTCATTTTAAACTAAACAACTCTTAAATACCTGAATTTACCGCAAGGAAAAATGTCAAAATCTTTTTCGGTTGTTCAGTACATGTTCAGTACACTAGCTACCGCGAGCGAGTAAGTACCAGTCAGTCCTGGTTCATTTAATTAAGAAAAAAAACCACCTTGCATTGAATCCAGTAGTGTTAAGTATATTTTAGTACACGTCAGTTCATTGAAAGGATCATTATCCAGTACTTTTCAGTGTATCAAAACAATATGAGGATTGCTTCTCTCTGATTTCTAGAGGAATCGAAATTAGAAAACAAAAATAAACTAATGCATACTTATAAATAAACAAATAATTATAAAGAGAAATAATCGGCAACTGGACTAGATAAAAGGTTTTTGTTAACATTCGTTTCATTTTTATAAATTGATAAAAATAATAACTGTTAAAATATTGGTATGGAAATAGCAATAACCAAATGGGTTAAAAAAAAATCTGATAATTATTCTTTAATGGTTACCCAAATATAAGATATTGATGACTTTAAATCGATTTCAGGAGTAGCTCATTCGTACAGATTGGAATGGTGAAAAATCCCGATAGCTTTCGAAAATATCCACGCTATGATTTCGCGCCATTTGTCTTTTGATAATTACTTGTTGTGTCCGATTGAAGTAACGTAAGGATATGAAGACATTTTGACAGTTTCGATTTATATACATATACATTCTTTAGCTGTACAAGAGTTTTTGTTTGGTCTGTAAACTACTTGAATGATGATTAACTGTTGATACCGACGACTGTCATTAAAAAAGTGGGGAGGGGGGCTTGGTTATACAGCTGCTCATTGAAATTCCTGTTCTTCGATATTTACATTTAACACAAAATAACTAAAAAACAAGCAGCTGATCATTTTTAAGCATTTATGGTATACAATTTAGCCTTAGCATCAAAATAAACAGAGCCAGCTAAGCGGAGTTAACATTATCAGTGACAAGCATGACAAGGAGCTGTCTGTATGACCTAGACTAATTAATAATATTAGTGTAATAGTCCCAGATCGGACGGATATAATTTAACAGTGTTTTATACGGAAAAAGTTTAGCATTTGATTTAAATGGTTTTTCAACATTTTATTTGTTTTATTTTAAAGGGGCGTCGGACAGTCGATATGCTTCTCTCAGATCGATATAACCTCGTATCGACCTCATACAAAGGCTATAGTTGTATAATATGACCATTGACAGTCTTGATGGTTAACTAGATGACGTCTAGACATGAATGCACACGAAATGCTGATACATTTTGTCGAGTCCATGCATTGTTAATTGTTTAATAGACTTTTTGTAAGTTTTAGTATGTTATAAATCAAATGTGATAATTTGAGTCAAATCTGTGAACATGAATTTGACAGCTAAAGCCCCTTTCAATCCAAATAATAGATATCCTTTAAACTGACTGTATTGTATACAAATGAAAGTGCCATGAGATTCACGTGATTGTTAAATGTTTGTTATCTCCTGTTGTCGTACATGTAATGTTTTTCATATTTGTTTTCTGTCTGTCTGTCTGTCTGTTTGAATGTCTGTATGTCTGTACGTATGTCTATATGTATGTATGTATGTTTGTTTGTTTGTATGTATGTATGTATGTATGTATGTATGTATGTATGTATGTATGTATGTATGTATGTATGTATGTCTCTCTGTATGTCTGTATGTCTGTATGTATGTATGTATGTATGTATGTATGTATGTATGTATGTATGTATGTATGTATGTTTGTTGGCCTCTTGTACACCGTTGTGTATGAGGATAATAAAACTTGAAATCTTGAAGTCAAATCACCAAAAACCCAAGTGTCTGTCTGTCTGTTTATTGATTATTTGTCTTTTTGGCTATATCTGAGCGATGACACTCTGTCAATATTTATTCCTGCTGCACCCCTGAAGGACTGTCGTGCATCTGTTTAATTTAACATTTTTTCAGTATTACTATTATGGAGGGATGGGATGGGATGGGATGGGATATAGACAAAAAGACAATGAATTATTTTTCTTTTCCAGAATTGTTTGGTTTAAAAAAGCTTTAATTTCAATACGTTTTTTCAGTAAGGTGTCCGGTTTTGTATTTGAAGCTGGTCACACTACTTTTGAATTATATTGATATAACAATGAATCGCAACATAGCCTCTTCTATAACGAGTTTATTAACGATCATCAGATGAAACTGTTGATGGCATACATGTTTATTCTAAAACACTAACGTTTAAAATAAAACATATGCGATTTTCCACAAGTGTTTGAAATAAATGAAAACAACACGTTATAAATTTCATGCGTCCAACGGATTTACCTTCATCAGGAACGCTCAGAGCCGAATATTTGAAAGCCAACGATGTATAAGGACCGAAAACGTTGAAGAGCTATATTGGAAATGTTTGTAAAATTACACTTGTTTTTACAGTACGGTAGTATTTATTCTGCCATAGGCGATAATACTAACATTTTCTAAATTTACCACTTTTTATAATACAAACCTGTACAAAACAGTTATGTGTGGGTTAGTACTTTATTATTCTGTTTTAGAAATTGAAGTCAAATAGTATCATGACCATCTTCCAACGGAGCTTGTTTATGTTATCCATGCCCACCGCCATTTTACATCAAATTTATGAAATTTTGGAAGTCTTTTAGAATAATTCTCAAGAAAATATTTCAATGGGTTTCAAAATTTATATTGTAAATATACACACTGCAGTTTTTCATAGATCAATAAAAAAATATATTGTACCCTTACATCCAACCACAGGGCTCCTTAGTTGACTTCTTTCACCTGCCTAGGGTACACAAAAGGCCAACATAAAGCCGGGGAAATGTAATACTACTTTTTTCCCTATACTGTGACATAAAGATATAAAGAATTCTTATGACACCATCAATGCAATACTGAGTTATTGTGAAACACTTGGCTATAAGAAATACTTGTATGTCCCGATTACTTAAAGAAACATGGATCATTTTATGTCCCCACCCCTACATGCTGGTTTACCTCTTTCTGTGCTTCTTTCAGATAAGGCTGAATAAACTACCTGTATCCAATCATATCCTATCTTATTTTTAAACAAAATAGTAAACAGTACCATTTAAACAGATAAACATGACAGTTCCATTCAATTTGTATTCATTTTATCCAAAATTTACAACATAAGCACAAATTTAAGATTTTTCATACTAATCTCCATTCCATGCTTTAGGATATGCCATATTGTGGTCCAAAATTTCAGAGCTTGTTATAAAATCCATTATTTTGTCTTGAGATGATAAAAACAAAGCTGTTGGACACTTTAAACATTAAATATGCAACAAACACAGCTGTAAAGTTGCCTTAGTTCCCAGCAAGCACAGCAACGTTGATTCAACATTGAATAAACGTCAGATTTCAACGTTGAATCAATGTTGAAAAGTAGTGTTTGATTGAAAATTGATATGACGTTGAAAACATAACGTTGATTAAACGTCAGCTTCCAACGTTGAAAATAGGTTGAATTTTGGTCTAAATTTGGTCAATGTAAGTTGAAAACAAGTCGAATGATGGTTGAACTGTGGTAAGTATATGTTGAAATTAGGTCGAATGCTGGTTGAAATGTGGTTAGTAAATGTTGAAATCAGGTCGAATGCTGGTTGAACTGTAGTCAGTGTATGTTAAAATTAGGTCTAATGCTGGTTGAACTATGTTCAGCGTATGCTGAAAACATGTCGAATGTTGGTTGAACTGTGGTCATTGTATGCTAAAATCAGGTCGAATGCTGGTTGTTCTGTGGTCAGTGTATGCTGAAAACCTGTCGAATGTTGGTTGAACTGTGGTCAGTGTATGTTGAAAATAGGTAGGATTTGGGCCCAGGTAGACTGTTTTAGGCTTAGCGTTAATGCAAGTCGAATCTCGAAATGTGGTCAATGTTGAGAATATGATTTTGAACATTGGTTAAATTGTGGGTTAACGGCTGAAATCATTACCACTTATTATCAGTGCCAATTTATGTGTAATAAAATTTTCACAAAACTATATGTACTAAGTCGTAGTAGTCATGTGTCTGTGGTTGGTGTACATGTAGTATGTTGCAGAGTTCATTATCTAGGAGATTTCTGCCTGTTCCAATATTTCCCTTTTTGTATTTCGCTAAATTTTATGATTAAGTGGAAAATAAGTCATTCCCTTTGTTTTGGTAATTATTATACTGGTGATGAGACCACTCACTTCTGAATCTGGTGTTTATGATACAAGACTTGACAAGAAGAACAGGCACAACTTATTAACCTTACCAGGCATAGATAATCTTAAACTTTATTGTAGTGTCAGTTGGCATACATTTTTTGTACTTTCATAGACAGGATCATGTGCGTTCATACACAAAATATATTTGTGTCATAAAACAGTAATTATATAATATGTTGCTCACATATGCATCTTACAATTTCAAACAAACACAAACTGAATACTTAATTTTATTTAAAATGTTTATCCTTTTGCTAGACACATTCCCGATATTTCAGGGCGTATTTTAGGTATATTGCACACTAGTTCCATATTATTGTCCATGTTGCACATTTGTGACTTGTAGCTATATAGCATCTGCAACAGAAAAAAACCATATTATACTATCTTTATCATAACTAGGTTAATATTATTTTGCAGCTCAAATAAAGAACACTACTGTCACAAATGACTGTAATATGTGAACAAATAATCTCTGTGCAATGATATTGTTATTTTTAAAAATATCTATTGAGAGCAACCATGTGCTTTTTCTAAACTTGAGTTCATATATAATAAAAAAATCATTTTTAATACAAAAAACCTATAGATTTTAGTAGACAATGATGCTAGAGCACATATAAAAGAAATTGTGACAAAATCTCACACAATTTTTAATGTGGAAAACAATGATATATATTTCAATACTCACCTCTTATTATTTCAAAAAAGCTTGAACCACCAAAGGCATGTTTATTCTTTTTACCCGTCATGTATTTTTCAGACATGGGTTTATTGGTGAAGACATCTACAACAAAGACACTTTTAAGTGCAGCATTTCCAAATTGTCACAACTCCTTCTGTAACTTGAAATAGAAAAATAAAGTTTCATATGTGTGAAACGCTTACAAAATTTGGACTTCCAAAACCTTTCACAATTTGGTTGAAAATCTTAAAGTTCAATTATTTTTATTGTAGCATTAAGGGAAATTTGTCCTGTAGAATCCAACAAGATTCGGGAATCAGTGGGGATCCGGAAATTTTTATAAGGGCGTCCACTGAGTGCATAAGAGGGGGCAAACTCTAGTCATGCTTCAGTGATTTACAGTCAACCAATTTTTTCCCTCAAAAGGTTCGCCTCTGGGACCAAGGGCTTTAGAATTAATTTTAATCCTAAATGATAGATTGAAGATCTCACAATAAGCTAATGGCATTTCAATTTATTTTATCTTGACAGTCACTCATCTTGAAAAACAATAATACACCACAAGCACCGAGATCTTGACAGTCACTCATCTTGAGAAACAATAATGCACCACAAGCACCGAAATCTTGACAGTCACTCATCTTAAGATACAATATTGCACCGCAAGCATCGAGATCTTGACAGTCACTCATCTTGTGATACAATATTGCACCGCAAGCACCGAGATCTTGACAGTCACTCATCTTAAGATACAATAATGCCCCACAAGCACCGAGATCTTGACAGTCACTGATCTTGAGATACAATATTGCAACGCAAGCTCCGAGATCTTGACAGTCACTCATCTTGTGATACAATAAGGCCTCACAAGCACCAATATCTTGACAGTTTTTCATCTTGAGATACAGTAATGCCCCACAAGCACCGAGATCTTTACAGCAACAACTCATATTGTTCAGTGGCGAATCCCGAAAATTTTCATAAGGGTTTGCCCACTGACTGCCCTAAGAGGGGGCCCGCTCAATTCATGCTTCAGTGATTCCATTTATAATCAACCAAATTTTTTCCATAAAAGGGGGACCCGCCTATGTTGTTAGTATAACAACCTTAAAACAACGCGTTTCGGCAGATAAAGCTTTGGGTGGTCACCTTAAGATGCTTTAGCTGTATTTGGCAAAACTTATAGGAATATTTGGTCTTCAATGCTCTTCAACTTCGTACTTTATTTGACCTTTTAAACATTTTTGGAATCGATCGTAACTGACGAGTCTTTTGTAGACGAAACGCGCGTCTGGTGTAAATATAGAATTTCAATCCTGGTATCTATGATGAGTTTATTTACTTTCATACAATTCAAAATGAATATTATTCATTATTCTGCTCTTTGGTCGGGTTGTTGTCTCTTTGACATATTCCTCATTTCCATTCTCATTTTATTCATGTATAATTTATTTTATTGATATATTTCATTATATATTTAAATATTTCATCAATTAATATTTTCAGCATGTTTGCTACACGCAAGCAGTAGTTCAACTTTAACCCTAAGTTTACATTCTTCTTCAAACTGCAATAAATTCAAGTCTTTCCGATGTGATACGTCTTTTTTTTAATTTTACGTATACATGCATATGGGTTATGTTTAAATATTAAAACTAAAGGAATATTGTCTATTTCCTTGAATTGTTTGGGCTGTAATAATTCAGTACGGTCAATTGAGCAAGCATCTATTTCGACTTTATCATAACTCAGTATCAAATAAACCACTTTGAAATTGGTCAGATTGTGTATTAATTTGTTATGGTCACACGTGTTTCTTATCCACCGTATTGCTTCACATGATTAGTAAATCTTCGGAATACATGCTGTGAGTGACATCTATTCTGATGCAGAGAAAATAATTTACTTGTTTTAAATGTATTTCAAGGTCAAGAATGCCATGTGTTGTAAATCTTTGACTTTTAATTACATCAACATATAAAATATCGAGTTTGAGATTACATAGGTGAACTTCAAAAAAGGGGTTATAATTATTTGCCATACTTGCGGGGAAAGCGAATAATTACAGCTACAATAAAAATGATGCTGTTTACATTAAATTATCATTTAACTATTATTAAAGCAAACAATGAATGAAAATTATACTTACTTTGCACTGCTTCGAGCAACTGTTAACTTGTTGTGGTAATCATATTGGCGCAAATAAATTCGAAATGTCGGCCTCATACGCATGCGCAAATTAGAAAAAGAAATCTCTTTCGCGTAAGTTAATTCATTCGCTCTTATCGTGTAAATTTGAAGATTTATATACACATGAAACAGTAATCATTGATTTTATTCAAAAACATCAGTAAACCAATATAATAACAAGTAACAATAAAATGTGATTATTTGAACAGGAAGGATTTTATTTGTCTTTGTCACAACATTGTTGGAGGGGATATTTCATAAATATACCCACGGAAGATCTATGGCATGACTTGGGGTTTCTAGAGTAATAAAAAAAATCAACAAAAAGAGAAATCAATAATGAAAATCAATATGTAAAACAATACCATGTTCTAGTGAATTCCAAATTATTAACCTTAAATAAACCTTTTATCAACGTTATAATTTCAACCTATCAAAACATTGAAAGCATTAACTCAAATGCAATGTTGATTCAACGTTGACAGTTCAACGTTGATATTTTTAACCACAAATCAACGTTGATTCAACAATGTGATTTAAACGTTTATAGGATTGACGTTGATACAACGTTGATTTTACGTTGATCAACGCTACTACCAAATTTCAACATATTTTCGACGTTGGTTCAACGTTGTGTGCCTGCTGGGTTGCCTGTATTAATCTATGAAAAAGCTGAATTATGTCCCTTGGGAGTATTCATTTCCAACAATAGTCCTTTCAAACAGTATAAAATGAAAAATTATATATGTTTGATATATTAAAAGATAGAAACTACAAAATGAAGCACTATTGAAATATTTGCTGCATGAACTGCCAAGAATGTGAACAATTCTTTACACAGGAGAGTATAAATTCTATCTAAATTTAGCCTCAATTGGGCCTCTTTTTTTCTTAGATGGACAATTTTAACACTGAAAATGCTTCTATTTTGACCAAATATTGCCTTACTACATAAACAGTACAAACTAAACCAGACAATTTCAAATTTTAATAGATTATGTATTTGGAAATACCCAAGTGATACATTTAGGGCATTCCACATGTACAGCCACAAAGGCAAATATTTCAGTAAAAAATATTTGTCGAGACTAGAATTCTGGTTTTTCCAATTGAATTAATCATTGCGAAAGGTGAAAACAAATACAAAAGAACTAGAGTTTGGTGCATTTTATACAATATAGTTAATTTTGAAATCCTAGAATAAGTTTTATATCAGTACCTATCAATTTGACTTATCGTGAAGACTCAGCACTTTTCTCAACACAGTATTGGTCTCGGTAAACAAATTCTATTCATGGTGACAAAAATCAAATGTACTAATCAAAAGCTTTAAAATAGTACAATATAACTGAACTCTGATTAATTTTGATTTCCCTTGCTATCTTCAGTATAGGGAAAACGGTAGTATTTATTCTGCCATAGGCGACAATACTAACGTTTTCTAAATTTACCACTTTTTATAATACAAACCTGTAAAAAACAGTTATGTGTGGTATTAGTACTTTATTATTCTGTTTTAGAAATTGAAGTCAAATAGTATCATGACCATCTTCCAACGGAGCTTGTTTATGTTATCCATGCCCACCGTCATTTTACATCAAATTTATGAATTTTTTGAAGACTTTTCAAATAATTCTCAAGAAAATATTTCAATGGATTTCACAGTTTATATTGTAAATATACACACTGCAGTTATTCATAGATAAATAAAACAATATATTGTACCCTTACATCCAATCACAGCGCTCCCAAGTTGACTTCCTTCACCTGCCTTGGGTACACAAAAGGCCAACCTAAAGCAAGGAAAATGTAATACTACTTTTTTACCTACAGGTGATCATGAACAGTGAAAAATTCAGCTGCGAAAAAGTTCCGATACCGGTAGTCAACTTTGAGAATGTCTTTACCTCTTTTCAAATCACATCATATTTTCATAAAATTCGGCAATTCTGGTTTTCGTTTAGTTGAAAACAAATCAATCTATAAAAAAAACGATCACTCGTTCGTTAAAATGTCAGTATTCTACATTTGTTGTGAATTTGTCAAAATGTTTTAATTACATTCGTAATTATTTGTAGGTGGAATTATTTGAGGTATTAAATCATAATAGTAATTTAAATGCAGATCTAATTACGCTAGATATATAACAAATGAAATAACACTTTGCTTCATTAAGTGAACAAAAATTAAAAAAGTTCTTTCAAGTAGAGTTTGAAGACGTTATAGTTCATTTATTTATTGAATGTTATTTGATACAAACTTTTTTTTCGAAGTTTTTCGATGGAGCCGAATAATAAATATATAATAAATATTGGAGATTTGAGTTTAAAAGTAAACACAATTCTTTCAAGTCATGACGGAGCCTTGGTGGCCGAGTGGGCTAAGTAGTTCATTTCATCTACTGTATCACTAGCCTCTCAATACTGCTGTTGTGAATTCAAACCCTGCAGATGGTGAGCGACTCCGATTTTACCAGATGAGGATTATTAGTTTTCCTTCCGAAGATCGGTGGTTCCTACCGGCCAATCCGTCTTCTTCTGCCAATAACAACTAGCCGCATCGATACAGGCAAGTGAGCTACAAGTGGCGTTTAACAACAAAGATCAATCAATCTCATGACTACTATTCAAAAAAAAAAAAAAAAAAAAAAAAATAGTGTCGGGTTCTATCAGGCAATATGGGATGCGTGCACGGGTGTTTTATAATAACAAAACAAAGGCACGTAGCTAAGAGAATCACCCAATGTGAACTCAAAAATGGCACGTGGTTTTGATAGAAATGCTAAAAGGAAAAATTATGATTCTACAATTAAAAAGAACGGAATGAATATAATATGCAGCAAAGAGCTGCACATGTAAATAAACCTGTAATTATTCTATTAAAACGCAAATTATCAAATCAGGAATATATCCTGCAGGTGAACGGCTTGAAATTTATACCAACGCCATCAAGTAAAAGTGCAAAAATGTCTATACTAAAAGACTACAAGGAATTTGCTAGAAAACAACGATGTCGATATATATATATATATATATATATATATATATATATATATATTCAAGAAAAAACTGACCTTCATCCATTTCTCCGCAATACAGGATATAAACCTGCTTCTACTTGCCATACGTTGGAAAATTATATCAATTTAACGCAGCTTGATTTATCTTTTCTACCAATAGAAAAAAAAACTATAAAAAAACAATCTCTCTAAGGGCGAAAGAATAGCACTACGCAGATTGAAAAATGATAAAACAATAGTAATAAAAAAGGCAAATAAAATATCAAATTGTGTTATTTTAGACAGGCTAGACCACAAACCAGAAGTCACTAGACAACTAAATATTCAACATTACTGCCAATTAAATTCATTTAACATAGCAGAATTGAAAACCCAAGTCGTTGAGTATGTTAAATCTTTATAGAGATTTCCAATAAAATGACTTTACTCGACATAACCGACCTAACTCAACGTATTTCGTCCTATTGCATTGAAGCATTACGGAGGGGAGCATACACTTCATGTATTTTTTTCTCTTTGAACAGGCATTTTATGCTGATATAGACTTAATGTAAAAATCAACCCAAACTACTTTTTTTAATCTTTAAATATTTTGTTATTAAATTTTGAATGATTTTATCGACATAAATATTTTAATGGAATAAGTAAGCTAGCAACTTGTAATCAAATGCACCCATCATGTCTTGTCATTTCACTTGACCCATATTTCAGTTCTTCTCAAAATATGAATTTTAAAAACTACCAAGTAAAAATTTAGCATGAAAATATTAAAAGTATGAAATCCGAAGCAAGAATGTTATCTTTTTGTTTTTGTTTTTATAAGTTTTAATGTTTAAAAGTAGAATCCAACACACCCAAATGAAAAAGGTGTACGCGACTAACTTTTTTTAAAATTATTATTCCAGATAATTTGACGTGGGCAGAAATTCATATCATTTATACATTTATCAAATAGAACTTTTCGTCTTTAACTATAATAATGCATGGGACGAGGTTTTTGTCCATGTATACCTAACATGCATTCGGGGATACAGGGGTAGAGGGGGTACTCCCCCCTTTCGATCGCCAAATAATTTTGAAAATCTCACGTTTTCCACGTTATCTATACAAATTTTTAGTATAAAATCGTCCAATTTTTTTTTGGTATCGCTACGCTCGGCAGTATGAATTCAATTATCGGGAACTACACCTTCTTTTAAATATCTTGGATCCAGCCTTAATCAAAAATTGTATAGCACCAAAAAAAATATAATGACTGTCGTTTGACTTTGATAAATACGTTTTAAAAACAACAATGTTTGAACATTTGACATCTCGCTTGAGATTTAAAAGTTTAAGTATGTATACTGAATTGGATTTTTTCCTGGATTTAGAGCTCACTTAACACGAAAATGTGATACTGGCGTGCAATCTAATGGACAAATAATCTTGTTTCTGATGTTTCTTTTTATAATGAATATTCATTTATTTAGTTATATATAATTCCACTAACAAATTATCAAAGATCTTTTGCCGATAAATTATTATTACATTTCATAGAAACTACAAATAATCTGCTCTGTGCTTTTGACATGACAAAAGGTCTTGCTTTTCTAGACTGTTTATGTACTTTTTATACTAAATTTGTGATATGTACAAAACAAAAGATGTAGTATGATTTGCAATAAGACAACTCTTCACAAGAGACCAAATGACACAGCAATTAACAACTATAGGTCACCGTACGGCCTTCAACAATGAGCAAAGCCCATACCGCATAGTCAGCTCTAAGAGACCACAGAATGACAAATGAAAAACAACTAAAACAACAAATCTAACGGCCTAATTAATGAACAGAAAAATGAACAAAAGCACAGCAACAGCACGATAACCACTGAATTACAGGCTCCTGGCTTGGGACAGGCACAGCCATACATAATGTGGCGGGGTTAAACATGTTAGCGGGCCCACTTACCTGGGACAGTGGTGTAACAGTACGAAATAATTGATTAATATTCTAGACTGGATTATTAGTTGTAATTGTTTTTAAGATGTGTTCAGTAGCTGTGAATAATCTAAGATCGGCACATGGAGTTTATTTGGAAATACTAGTAATTGCTGTTTTTGTGCTTCGTTTATATCGGACGAGTCAATCCCTTGATTACTGTTTTAATTATGAGTACACATGATCATTTGATAAACATACTTCTATGATCTCTATTGGCCTTAACTTGGACATTTACAAAACCTACGTAGCAAAGAGATGCATGCGTAAAATAAGTTCTCGCCATAAATTGGCTAAAATATCAGATAAGAATTTAACCTCAAGCTATAATAAATACGACGAAGATTTAGCCTCAAGCTTTAATACTTATGATGATGATGATGAAACTGATGTATGTCTTTTAACCAGCGATAAATATTACATATATTTTATGCTTTATGTGCATATATTATTATTCTAGAAACACTTGTTTTAATTTGATAACACTTTTTGTTGCATAATTTATTTGATTTTTCTCCTACTTTCTCTATATCAAAAAGCTAAGTTTTTACTGTAAAATGGTGTTTCACAGCTTCCATTATCCTTGTGACTTGCTATTGTATTAATGTCCAGTAGGCATGCAATTATTATTCTAAATAGTATAAAATGCTTTTAACAAGTAAAGATTACCCCGTTTTGATCCAGACTTCCTTACCACTAGCATCTAAGATACATACACTGACAAAATATTGTACCCGCACTCATATTACAATCCCCCTGTTTGTCCTGTCCGTCCGCCAGTCTGTCCGTTCAACAAATATTTTAAATTTTCTCTTCAAAAGCATAAGTATTCTTAGAATGCATTTTTTTCGATTTATTCCTAGCACTTCGACATGTATATACCTGGATTCGTGTGGAGCGTCAAACTATCAAACAGAGTCTAAATGGCGTGGATAACGACTACAGTGGCTCGTGCTGTTGTCAACAATAAGCAAATACTCATACCGTATTATCAGATACTAGTACTAGTATATAAGTCATTGACTTTGAACAATGTGAACAGTTCAAACGAAAATAAATATTTTACAAGAGTAAAAATAACCCAAAAATGACGGAAAGTAACCAACGACATCCACTGAATTGAAAGCTCCTGACTTGGGAAAGCCAATATAGAATTTGGTTTGATTAAACGCGTTTATCAGCGCTCAACACTCTGGTGTAATAGCACAATGTAAGAAAAAAACCTGTAAAATTCAGTTGGAAATAGCTCAAATAATCAAATTTGAATTAAGCCCAAAATAATTACATTTTTATGATGAAAGACACAGAGTACCGATCTTAAAGTACCCCCAAGTACTGAAAGCTGATTCTTACATGTTAAATTTTCTGAGAATATTCAACGTATTTAGTTAAAAATATTAAGGAGATGTGGTAGTATTGCCAATAAGAAATGAAGTGGATGTAAGCAATGATAGGCAACCGTACGGCCTTCATCAATGAGAAAAATCCATATCAATTTGTCGACTTTAAAAGGGTCCAACTTGAAAAATGAAACAATTTAATTGAGAAAACTACCGGCCTGATTTAAAACAAAACAATTTACGAAAAACAATATTTACAGGTATGAACCATGGACAACCAGTGAACCACCGGCTTCTGACATGGGACAGGCACATAAATAGTATATACATATTTAAAGTAATTATGAATATGAAATGTGTTTTCAGCCGTGTATCACCTTCACTGGTGATACTATGCATGGATAAGTCGTAGAGTTAAACTTTTATATATAAATATATACCTCTAAGGCGAGACAAAAATTGAAACTCCAAATTTTTTCTTTACTCAATCAATATGTGATAGTTTTAGTATCCACTACTAATTGGATTAGTAAGAGTTGTCTTAATCCAAAAATAACTAAAAACAACTAAACTGAAGTGGTATTATAGTTTAATAATGTAACAAGTATATAAATTGGCATTCTCATCCGCTTTTAATCAGAGATATTTTGGGACAGGACATTTATTAGCCAATTACTATGTACTATAAATTGATAGTTTACTATCCACAGCGGTCAATGTTTATATGTAGATTAGTCATCAGTTGCTAATCAAGTACACCTTCCAAATTACAATCTATATAACGAATTCGTGTACACACTTATTTACATATATCTTTATTATTTACAAAATTCTTTTTTTTAATGTTAGTTGAAACTATTAAAATAGTACAAGACCTGTAATAATTTTTTCTTAAATATACACATCCCTTTGTCGTACCTGGGGAAAAATTGGAGATTATAAATAAACAAAATCAACTGCAGACGAAGAGAACGTTTGAAATGATGCTGAATAAAGTATGATGCAATCCCAACTTTAACAGAGACAAATTTTGACTAACACTTTGAATTCGATATTTCTAAAATTGCTAGAAAAATCTGTCTAAAAATAAATACCTACGGAAATTAAATATTTTAAAACATTAAGAGACGAAAGGAAGAAGGGACACCAATCTGATAACGACAAATAAAAGCATGTCAAATATTAAATAATAGAAGGTTCATTTGCAAAGTATATCGAAAAACAAAGTCATGGTCAAAAACCATGAAAGACAACTCCAATCAATCCTATGATAGGTGAAGATACGTGTATATACGTGGTCTTATGACATCAAAGTTTTGGCGGGAATCTCAATCACGTGATATATAAAAATCATGATTTCTTTTGTTTTTCATCATCTTAGAAATACTTGATATTGATAAAATTTATCATGAATTGGTTAGATAGTTAAGGAATACTTAGTTAAAACTTGAGGGACGCATTTAACAAAATTAATAGGTTAGCAATAACCGGTCCCGTTACGTGCGTACGTCGAGTTAGGTACGTATGTCATTTTATTGGAAATCTCTAATACGACCAAGGCATTATCGACAACATATCATTTAAATTTTTAACAAATGGTCAAAAATTAAGAGATGCACGTTTAGGGTGAATTTATATTCTTCCAACAATTCACCGTCTTGAAACGAAGACGTTCAAACAAATACAACATGATGGATTAAATGAATTAAATGTAATTCCACCTGGCAGACCAATTATATCACAGTGTGGTTCCGTAACTGAACTTATCGGTCATTGTGTTGATTATATTCTTATACCTATAGTTCAAAATCAGTCTACATATATAAAAGACACTACATCTTTCATAAATATCATTGAGAAATTAAAACCTATGGCAAATAGCCTTTTGGTTTCGTATGATATAACACAGATGTTTACTAATCTTCCTCAGGGTGCTTTATTAAGTGCTGTTGAACGAGCCTATGACAATTTTGACAAATCAAACTTCAAAGTCAATGCACCGCCGGTCAATGTATTAATACGTCTGTTGAGACTCATTTTAGAAAACAATGTATTTGAATTTGATGGGAAAATATATAAACAAATACTAGGTACGGCAATTGGTGCATTCCCTTCACCAGAAGTCTGTGACATACTTTAATAAGATTTAGATTTTCAAATAATTTGGCCTCGAGCATCACTGAAAAGACATTGATTGTAGAAATGCGCATCTGGTGCAGAAAAATTGGTACCGTTTATGTTATTACTACCACTGGGTCGATGCCTCTACTGGTGGACTGATAGTCCCCGAGGGTATCACCAGCCCAGTAACCAGTACTTTGGTACTGGCATGAAAATACGGATTTTGTGTTATTAAAATTTGCTGTTACAAAATTTTGAAAATTATTTCAAAAACAGGAATATATCTTCCTCATGAAAAGCTCTGATTCCTTGCCCGGCTTTGGCTATACTTTTGTCCTTTTTTTGGTTTATAGCTGTTCATCTTTTTGATAAACTTTGGATTTTCAAATATTTTGGCCTCGAGCATCACTAAAGAGACATTGATTGTCGAAATGCGCATATGGTGCAGAAAAATTGGTACCGTTTATGTTATTACTACCACTGGGTCGATGCCTCTGCTGGTGGACTGATAGTCCCCAAGGGTATCACCAGGCCAGTAGCCAGTACTTCGGTACTGGCATGAAAATACGGATTTTGTGTTATTAAAATTTGCTGTTACAAATTTTTGGAAATTATTTTAAATACAGGAATACATCTCCCTCATGCAAAGCTCTGATTCCTTGCCAGGCTTTGGCTATACTTTTCGTCCTTTTTTTGTTTATAGCTCTTCATCTTTTTGATAAGCTTTTGATTTTCAAATATTTTGGCCTCGAGCATCACTGAAGAGACATTGATTCTCGAAAATGCGCATCTGGTGCAGAAAATTGGTACCGTTTATGTTATTACAACACATGGCATTCTTGACCTTGAAATACATTTTAAAGAAACAAATGCTTATCACTAACAGCATGTATTCCGAGGACTTATTAAAGGTGAAGCAATACGGCAGATTAGAAACACAAGCGACCATAAAAAATCAATAAACAATCTAACTAATTCCAAAGTGAAATTAATATTAGATGGGGGTTATGATAAAGTCGAAATAGATTATAGCATTACTGATGCTTTATCAATTGACCGTACTGAATTATTATAGCAAAGCAAATCGAAGGAAAAAGAAAATATTCCGTTAGTTTTAATAACTAAATATAACCCATATATACGTAAATTAAAAAAAATAAAACGTATTATGAAACACTAGCATGTATTACAGTTCGATGAAGACTGTGTACAAATATTCAATGTTGCGCCAATAGTTACGTATAACAAACATAAAAATGTAGGAAATATGCTTTGAGGATCAAAATTAAAGACTTTAACATTAAATTAACAGTTGGACCCCTGATGATGGCAGACCTGTCATAATATCTAGATCTATTGATGAAGAATTAAAATATAAGTATATCAATATATACATGAATAATTTTATATATGTGATTATATTAAAATAATGCATCTTAAGATGACCATCCCAAATTTTTTAACTGCCGAAACACTAAAGTAGTGTCGGGTCCTATCAGGCAATAGGGAATGCGTGGTTGCATGGGTGTTTTATAATAACAAAAAGATTAAAATATTTTATGAAATTGAGTGTCACCAAGTTTCTGTTTGTTTTTCCTTCAGCAGCTATTTTAAAAAGAGGCTGCATATTAAAACACGTGCTTGCAGTAGCGCCTCCATATTCATTAATATTCGTTGGATACCAATTTTCGTGGATTTCGTGGGTACAAGTAAACCACGAATTTAAATGTTCAACGAATTACAAATTTTCTAAAGGAATTGATGCAGACTTTGCGAAAACAACGAAATTAGATATCCACGAAAATGCAAGTTTTCATCAATCCACGAAAATTGGTACCCACGAAAATAAATGAGTCCACAGTACACAAATTCCTGAATGTTTCATGTGAGATATATACCTATGTACAAAACTATTTTTTACATATTTCTAAAATTTACAATAATGATATCAAAAGACTTACAAATAAAAGTAACAATATTTCATTGTACCATAAAGTCACTTATGCTGCACAAAAGTGTATTTAAAGGATCGATAAGATTACCTGGATCTTTTCTATATTTTCGGGCTCGGTAAACAACATCTCCGTAAAATTGAGGATGTGCTATCTCGTTTGAAATAAGCTTTCAACAAGTACAACCAAACTTCAAAACCAAAGTTTCATATCTATGGAAGAATTTAGTAAAGGTTTTAAATTATTTGTGATAACGAAATCCCTGACTTAATAATTACCAGTAATACATAGATTATTTTCATTGAAATTCAAAATGTCACAACAGACACGGGAATAGCGAACGAGTTGTAATATATAAACACCGTAAGATGGTGCCAAATGAACATCACCGTCCAAAAAAGGAAAATTAACAATAAGGAACGCAAAATCGTCCCTTTTGTCGTAAATTTTAGTGTAGAGTTTCCCTTGTAAAACTGAAATATCTAAATCTAGGAAAGGACATTTATATCCGTTTAAATTTGATTTATTTAAAGTAAGTTCCTTCGGGTAAATTTCGGCAGATATATTAGAAAATTCTTGATTATTAAACAAAAAAATATCACCACGATAACTGTAAGTGTTGATGAATAAGTCAATTAAATGCAATTTAGACGGGTCTTTACTGAGTTTGGTCATAAACTGTGATTCATAACAGTACAAGAACAAGTCTGCTATTAAAGGGGCGCAATTGGTGCCCATATGAATACCTACAACCTGTCGATAAACTTCATTGCCGAAACGTACATAATTATTATCAAGGAGAAAATTAACAGCTTCAATTATCTCATCACACCTCCAGTAAGTATATCTAGCATATTTACCTTTCTCATTAGAGAAGAAGGCTTTAAATGGGTTGCAGCAAATATATTTGCATTCAGATTTACAAAACGACCATTTAATTAAATAGGAAAAACTTTTGTTTGATAAGATTGTGTGGAAGTGTAGTGTAAAGAGTTGAAAAGTCAAAACTGTCATCAGAATCAAAAGGACCATCAAAAGCACGTAATTTGTCTAAAACATCTAAAGAGTTTTTTACACTAAAAAAATAGTTAATTCCACTATTTTCATATATTTTATTACAACAGTTGGTAATAAGTTCTTTGATAGTAGTTAAGGAACTAGTTCAAAGCACTGAAAAATTAGTTACAGAACACTTACTAGAGGCCGAGATGAAACGATATTTTTATTGTTTTTTTGTGAAGTTTAGGTAACCAATACATAGAAGGGACATTCAAATGTTCAGAAGAGGCCTTAAGCTGTGATGTGATTACGATATGTTTGATTACTATATGACTCTCTGTGGAGCGCACGGACTTGAATGTAGAAGAATTTAAAATTTCATTCTCAAGAACGTCTGTGTAGTATTTACGGCATACCACCATCAAATTGTTGGCTACAAACACAAACCTCTTTGAATGTACTTGAGGTTTGTTTTTTTATTCTAGAAAAAGGCGTATTATGAACTCTTTTATTTAATTCTGAATTATTTTCAAAATGGGATATTCGAATATCCACAACATTCATACATTTATTTAAATAAGAATCAAGATATTTTTTATCAGATTTCCCCCGTTTACACCATTTTTTACAATACGATGAAAGGGCATCTTTTGTAACCTGACGACACTGTTTCCAATCTATTTTAGATGGAGGACTATATTTTGGTCCTTTTCTTAAAAAGTTTTTAACCTCTGGGTCTTGAACGATATTGAGGTACACCGTAATAATATATATCAGAATGCAAGTTTTTATTATTGCGATACTCACACAGTCGCATTATTCGCATTAATAAAAACTTCGCAAGAATTTTTGGATTTACAGTATTTTCCGTAATTCATAAAATAAAGCATATTTGAACTAGTTTCAAGGTACAGCCCTTGGATGGTGTAAACTTCATAAAAAAACGTATATGGTGTAATGGTGTATGGCATATGGTGCAATGGTAGAAGGTGTATGGCGCTATGGTGTATGGTGTAAGGGGAATGGTGTAACGGTGAAACGTGCGATCGGGAATGGTGTGAATGAATGGTGTACGACATTTAAAACTATGCAAAATATATAAGAACTGATTTTTAATTTTATACATTAATTTACAATATTGTGATCAAAATTCGTTTTTTATAATAAATAAATAATTTTGTAGTAGCACGCTTTCTTTGAAATTAAATTGCATTATGGTGTAATGTGTAAGGTGTATGTTGGAAAGGTGTAACGTGTATGGTGTAATGGCACAGGGTGTATGGTGTAATGGAACAGGATGTATGGTGAATGGTGTATGGTGAATGGTGTAATGGTGTATTGTGTTAGTGGGAAGTTTACATCATTCAAGGACTGTATATATTATAAGTATATTACCGAATTTCTAGCAAGAAACCTAATTCTAGACACATCACGATTTACTCTCATAGTGATTTGTGAATATGCGTTTGTAAAGATATGTATTAAAACAGATTAAATCACCTTATATTTATAAAAAAAAAATGAACACATTGAATGTAATAATTTTGTTTAAATACGTGAAATAGCCGAAAATATACAAAATTTAAACGGGAAATCAGTTTTTATGACAACAATATCAACAATAACATACACAATAAGAAAAACTGAAAAACTAAAGAAAAGGGGCAAAAAGAAAAACATGGATTTCAACTACAATCTCAACTGCGAACTTAGACCCTACACCTCGTTTATCTAAACATCCTGACTACCAACATATACTTTACGATTATCTATTATTCATATTTAAAGATGCAAGCCCAGTTGATCCATTGTACAAGTGTGTATTATATTTTAAGATTAATTTATGTTCACTGATGTGTATAAAATAAACATCTACATTGCACCGCATTGGTAGTCGGGAGGTTTCGTTGATATGTTTGATATCAGATATACATAACAGGCTTCGAGGAAAGGTTTGATTCCAAGTGAAGGCAAATAAAAATTACTTAAGTTGAAGTTCAGTTTTTAAAGCAACACCATTAGTGAACAGAAATCATTATATAAACCAGTTCAAACTTAATGAAATTAAGGTCAGAAAGGAAAATTAAATATATTTTGATGAGTCCATTTAAGCAAAAGGTTTAAGAAGCGTTGATTCTAAAAAAGTATCTGCGGTAAATGAATAGGCTGACGCCACGACAATGGTTTAAAAAGAATAAAAAATGCTTGACAAATCAATAGCAATAAACTACTACAAACAGTTTAGCTGGATGAGACAAACATCTCAAAAGTCAATCACATGACATGACAATGTCAATGAATGAAAGGTATATGGTAAGTTTGCTAGTTACAGTTTCCAAATTTAACTGTATATGAACTTGAAATCGAAGCTCCATAACTACATGACCAATCACCACCATCCCTTGAGTAATTAAAGTCATTTCAGTACATGTTCCTGATTGAGTTGAAGTACCATATCCGGCGATTCCTGTACCACATGCTCCACCGGGAATACAACCAGCTCTAGTATTACCATCGAAGTAGAAAAGGACCGTAGTGGAGAAGTCGTATGTTTCGCACCTCAATGTCACTGAAGTTCCAGCTTCAATGCACGACGGTGTTACTGTCATAATCTGTGAAGCTTAAATCAAAACATAAAATGAACGATTGATTTTTCGATTTAATTGATAAGAAGAAAAACATGATTGACATATTTCATCAGTGTTTACAAATAAATAAAGGAAACGAACATTTTATGAAATTAGACAAGTATATCAATTGAAAGTCTTGGAATAATAGCATCGAAAATTTAGTAAGAAGTTCCTATTAGTTAACATGGCGGTTTTCCACGTCATTCTGAATAAACGTGCCCAATTCATATCTTTTGTGTTTATTGAGTTTTTGGATTTGTGTCTCATTGAGGTATATCTTACTACTCTTTTCATTATTTAAAGTTTAAATAATGAAAAGAGTAGTAAGATATACCTCAATGAGACATATGTGTACACGCTTTTCGTCACTTTACACGCCATTACACGCTTTTTCGCTGTTTTGATTTTTTTGATCGTTAGTGAGATCGCGATTCAAGGGTGTTTTCATTAATAGACGATAAATACCGAGATTTTCGAAGTATTGTTGAGTCGCCATTGTTTATTTACGATATGGACGAACAACAAAAGCCCTTCACTTCAGGTAAGTTTGTAAGTAGGTTTTAAGATTTTGTGACTTCTTTCTCTCAAATTCACTTTGGGGAAATGTCCAGCAGAAAGAAGTAACTTTCTGGACCTGTACTGTCGTCTAAAGAGCAGAGTGCTAAGCGAAAACGATACGTGTGTACGTACCAAAAAAGTTGGGAGTTTATGTTAAAATGAATCAAAAGAAAGTGATCGAGGACCGAACAATGCATTATGCACCCTATGTTACTCTCATATTTATATTGGATCATCTGCAAACATTATCAATCATTTGCAATCATAACAACATGTGTGAGAGGATGTAACTTTTTGATAAAGCATTCAATGGTATTCAAATTATAAAATACTTTTCTTTTTCAGTTTCAAATCTAGCCAACAGATTTTCACAGGCCATATGGGTAGGGAATATCACAGAACTGTTGGATCAGTTCTCAGAGTACGAGCTGTCTTCTGATGAGTACCCAGTTTTGACCAGACAATAGCTACATAAATAATTTGTGGGGAGCAATGGCAGACGTAGATGACATTTTTAATGGCAAAAAAAAAAAACGTCATGACATTCTTTCAAAGCTTGCTATTTAAACGTTAAAGCTATTTTAGTTTTGCCAAATAACAATTCTGACTGTGAGAGAGCATTTTCAATTATAAAGAAAATTTACACTGAATTCAGATCAGAACTCAATGATATATTGTGTGCCTTGTTATCATGTAAATGTAACCAAACTATTTTGAATATTTGCCTAGTAGTGTTGTTTTGAAAGCAGCAAAAATTGGCCACTGTTGAATGCAATAAAAGTTTACAGTAGAATATTGTTTTTTTTTTATATTAACAAATTTGTATAATGTTCATTTTAAAAAGTCCGCATCTACATCAAGCGTTTTCACACGCTTTTTGACATGTCATGTCATGTCATGACATGATTTTTCATTGTCAGAGGTTAGCAAGTATGATTTAAACTAAAACTAACTGTTATTGGTACTTTAGATTAAGATTAACTGCTACAATTTAAACATGCTTTATAATAATACTAGAAGAAATGCTGGAAAATGCAACTACAGACAAAAACATAAAACGAGAGATTGGTTATAAATTGGGAACCTGAATACAAAAAAAGTGGTTCAAATTAATTCCAAAAGCAACACTTATTTTGTCTCAGAACATTTTGTGTTTAGTTCGACAATTTTCTGAAAACTTGAGTTGATAATTTTATTTTTTCAATTTGAGACAACTAATCCAAAAACAAAAGCCCTATTGGTCTACAGTGCTGCAAAGTGATTATAATGATCAAAGTTTGTCAGGACTCTCGACAGAACATATATTGTTGTTCGTATATTATGACTTTGTAAAACGACATATCTTACACTGTCATGACAAAGTTTAAGATGTAAATAGTATTAACATAAGGTTTCCCGTTTGATTTGAAAATAATAAAAAAGAAAACAATATTTTGAACATGCAAACAGGGTAAAACAGTTCAGTTTAAATGATTTGTTTAAAATACTTAAAATATGGAAATTAAATTTAACATGCCGGTATACGAGTGCATTAAAAGAAGAATGGGGATATAATCTATTGTATTTCAAGCTCTACATTATGAGGTTATAAATCATCCTTTGTCACTAGAAGATTGGTTCACCTTGCAAAAAGTGCTTAATATATATATATATATGATACAGGCATTTTGTTTATTTTGGCATTTTGAAAATGACTGAATTTTCAGGCAATCTACAAAATGCTTATCCTTGACAGGCATTATATAAAATGACTAAACATACCTAGTAATTTTGTAAAATAAGTGGAATTTTGAAACAAAATTCAACAAATTGCCTCTTGAGTTTCAGGTCATTTGTATAAAATGAGTATCATTGAGATATGACCGAACACACGATATCTTGCAAAGAAAATACTGAATGTTACAGAAAAATTAAGTTTATTCTTCAAATACCAACTGGGAAAGTGTGTATGTATGTCAAAGGTTTTTTTGAGTGAAACTTTGTACTTGCTTTGTATTTCAGAAAGTAATTTGATGACTTTCTTGTCATGCGATTAAAGGACAAATTTTCTTACAACAAATCAAAATTTACTAACATTTTTTTGGGAAATCTAGATTCAAAACAAAAGGAGTGAAATATGAAGCAGAGAAAAATAAGGCTGTTGTTTGATTGACTGATTATTGTTTGTTTGCGTTAAGTGGCAAATATTTTATGCTTATTTAGAGCGAGAACAAATTGATAATAAATCAAATAGGTAAGTTCTGCAATTGATTGATCGGTTAAAGGACAACAATTTCGACTGCCCTTGAAAAGATGGTTATAATGTTGGATAGGAACAGATGTTACCTTCAAGGTCGTATTTGGTTGTGAAGTAAAGACCGATATGAGTATCCTCATCGTCACTGCATCAAGGACATTCTTTGGTCTTTACAATATGATGGATTAAGGTGTCACTGACAGTAGCATATTGATGCTATTATAAAACAATGAACCAAGAAGAGACAAATCAAGGTGCGTCCAATGGCTAAGCGCCTCCAGGACCTGCTATACATGCATCACCTACTATAAGCGAATATCTGATTCAACCTGGTTGATGCTCTGATCACACAAAAGATGGAAGTTAACCTGAAAACGCTTATAATACTTCACATCATTTGGAAACACATGGTAAAAAGATATGCTGTTTGCGCAACCCCCTGTTTCTCAAACGTTTAAATATTGACAGAGCTGGAAGTGTCATAGTCCAGGTTTCACCAAATGAGACAAGATTTAACGCCAATCGATGTACTAGTATTTACCAAAAATCTGGACAAATGTGCAACATAACCTGCCATCCAAAAATTTTATGAAATAACAAATGATTCTCGAGTTCAGTACGTGTGGGAATTTTAAATAATTCAATTGAATGTATTTTTGATAAATAAATCTTTTTTTTTTTTAAATGCAAGCGTCAAAATTCAGTAATTATCATAAATAAAACGTCTTAATTGTTCTATACTTTCAATGGCTCAGTTTTTGTGAACATTTCATTCTATAAAGTTATTCAGGCATTTTGTAAAATGCCATTCAATTTTTCTAGGCATTATGTAAAATGTTTAAAAACAAAGACAATATATAAATTGCCTAAATCTTACAGGCATTTTAGCAAATGCCTAAATTTTGAAATGCCTGTAACATATACATATATTGTAATGAATGAGGATATAACTGTGAATTCAGATATTCGTAATGTTAATTTTAATCATGCTAGTATTTATGATGAGAATATTTTATATATGTTTGATACTGAAAAATTAATATTTCTTTTTACAAATGAAAATATGGTATGTTATGCTGCCAAAATCTCCAATGAAATTTTATTAAATCGAAAATGTATTCTATACTCGTGATAGTTGACTTGTTTTTGTATTATATTTAGTAAATTGTTTTATAGTCTCTCATAACTCTTTATAGAGTGGCTCTTGTAGTTAACTTGTGTTTTACTATGCTGAATATTTTAAATGTAAAAAGTGTTGAGACTTTAATAAAGTATTTGTCTTGTCTTGTCTTGTCTTGTCTATTACTTTCCATTATCAATTATTCAATATTGTTTATTCATTAAATTGTAATTATTATATGTTTTTAAGTTTGTTTTGAAACTTTATGAATTGTTGGTTTGAGCGCGTGCCAAAATTTACATAATAATAATGTCATGTAAATTCGGATTTGAAGCACTTCTAGAAAAAAGGTTTGTTCACTGTGCAATTCAAATATTGTATCTGTAATTAACGCACAGAAAGTGCTTTATAATATTGATTATTTCTAGTATTTAAAACGATAATAACGAAAATATTAGGAGTATATACTACTTCTCTGCTAATCATCATTTTATACAAATAAAAACATTTAAACTCAAATGTATTTATAAACATTGAGAATTTTAACAGACCTAAAATACATCTAAGTGAGTAATTATTTCCATTATTTAATACTTTTTTTTAATCTTTAACATGTTACAGAAAAACCCAGCTAGGTATCTCTGTTCTAATGGAACGTATTTCTCTTGTATATTCAAACATAAAGTCACAGGACAAAAAGTCACGGGCAAACATTTTCATGAAAAAATGTTGCACAGTTTGAGATTATTTTTCTTTGCTTAAAAAAACACTTATTATTTTCTGGAACTTTTATATATAAAGCAACATTGTAAACAGAGTTATTCTATAAAAAACAATAATGATCAAATAATTGTTAAGAAAACATTTTGTTAAAGTCGCTTGGTACTTAAATGCCCTGCAGGCACACTTTGTTGAATCAACGTTGAATCTTTGTTTATTTTAGGTTATACATATATTAGGCGTAAATATAAAATTTCAATCCTGGTACCTGTGATGAGTTTATTTACAACCACTGGGTCGATGCCACTGCTGGTGGAGATTTATTTCCCCGAGGGTATCACCAGCCCAGGAGTCAGCACTTCTGTGTTGACTTGAGTTATCATTGATATGTTTATAATTACCTTAGGAATAGATTACCTTAGCTGTATTTGGCAAAACATTTAGGAATTTTTGGTCCTCAATGCTCTTCAACTTCGTACTTTATTTGGCCTTTTTAATATTTTTTTATTCGAGCGTCACTGATGGGTCTTTTGTACACGAAACGCGCGTCTAGCGTAAATATAAAATTTCAATCCTGGTACCTGTGATGAGTTTATTGATCAACAAATATTCAACATTGATTCAACGTTGACAATTCAACGTTGAAATTAGAACATTGTTTCAACGTTGAAATAACATTGTGTCAACGTTGAAATAACATTGTGTTGAAACATCAACATTGAATCAACGTTGGCTAAACAATATATAAAACCCAGTAGTTGTGGATACCAGAATTGTCAAAAAAGAAGTATTGGGCACATCACAATTATTTTTAAATTGACAACGATAATCACATAAAATAGAATATTCAGTAGATTTATCACTAATTAATTGTCGTGGTGATTATAGAATTATATATAAAACAATCGCATTGTATATCAGCATAAATCATGAACTTTGCACCCTAAATAATAGAAAATCCCAAATTTCACCCCACCCCAAAATATAATAAATTAATAGAAGCAGCTTGCATACAGAATTATACAGTAAATATAAATATTTGTGAATAACCCCTTCCCCTAAAAATATGCATCCCTTTTTCCGTGGCTGCTGATGTCAAATATCTTGTTTTCATTCCTTTTTTTTCTTGTCTATTCTTTTTAACAATCTAAAGAGAAAGACGTATACATCAGTACATAAACAATTGTTGATAACTTGTTATATTATAAACAACCGATAGATCTATTGGAATAGTGATTAAAATTTTCGCGGCATTTTTAACATTTCTATTTTAAGACAAATTCAGATATGCGCATGCTCAGTTGTTTTTTGTTGCCAAAGTTTGAATATCCGCTTTCGAGACCACAAGGTGATTCTACAGAGTTTTTATCAATATCTTTCCTGTATTCAGCTTTTATATTTTATCGTAAGTATATATAAATTGTTGTGATTACAGTAAATACTGTATACGTATTTTACTAATGTGAGCATATCATGTTGTTATGAAAACTGTACTGAAAAGTTGGTAATTTTACACGAGGAAAAGGGGGATGTTTAGCATGTTACCATTCCCGATTTACCTTGCAACGTCTCATGAATTTTTATCGTTGACTATTTGAATTCATCATATGATTGAATCAAAAGTAAAAAGAAATTTTATCTTTATTTACCTGGTCAATTCAGTTACACGAAATCTCATAAAAAGGGGGGCTTGAGCTGTTTACAAAATTGGGATGGAAAGGTCAGAAGCTTTATGGCTCATCAAGTTGGACCTTTAATATTTTACTGTCAAAATTGAAGTAGTGTTTCAAAGATGACAGGTATATCATAAATGATCGAGGGTGGTAAAGAGTTATAATTTGCATGCATCGTTTTTGGCCTTTTTATTTCTCGTTTCCTTGTCTTTGGTTCGACATGCGTTATTTGTGTTTCCCCTTATTTATTTTCCATGTTTCGTGTTGGTACTCCTAATTTCTCGTGCTTGTCCAACATTTGATAAAAAAAAGTAAACGGACTAAATTACAAGTCAGTCTGGATTTTTAAATTATGTGTTCACAGGATATTAATTGCTATCAAGTTATGAATAATTTTTTTTTTCAAATCGGATGCAACTAGCGGATGCGAAAAGGTGACCGCAGGGTCTTCGTGTCCATTATCATGACCGTGTGATCTCCAAGAACGACTGAGTAATAACTTCTAGTACTTTTTCCTTAATATTTCACTGTTGACATGCGGATGATGGTAACTGGAGTTACCACGATCCCAATATGGCGTGGGGGAATCCCCGTAAGATCTTTCCCTGTTAGTTTCTTTGTTTTTACATAAATGTGGCTAACATTACTCAGCCGTCGTTTGGTTATTAATATTTGCAATGAGTCTTAAACAGCTGTCCATACACAATAAAATGCGATGATGATGGTAACTCCAAGATGGGATGATGGTAACTGTCGATCAAAATAGTTAGGAGATGATGGTAATTTGTATATTACTCGAGGTTTCTTTTCGATCATACAGTGTTTAACATCACTATACATGAAATGAAACGAAACACAATTACACATCTTAACTGAAACCACTTTATTGGAGTATAGACCAATACTAGCACAAAGATAAACATGTGTCGGGGAAACAAATTAAAATGTTTTGTAAAATGAAACATTCAGCAATTTCACAAACAGTGTTGTTATACCAACTAAAAAACTATATATCTATATATGTTTCAACAAAGAATCAAATAATTAAACAAATGAAAATTCAAAAGACTAAGCCTTAAACAGATTTATACGCAATTCCTGTTTCTTGTCAAGCATGAATAGATAGATATAGGAGTTTTTTAAAAAAAAAAGTTTTAAATTGAGGTTATGAATGATAAATTAAAAGTTAAACATATTTCAAGAAATGCTAGCCATAAGAGTATGGCTTCTTAGGGCATCACAATATGGGCTGTGGACATTTTTCGGGATTCCGAGATTAGGCGGTTTTAAGCTCAGAATTTCGGGATTGATCCTTTTGGGATACGGGAATTCCTGTTTCAAATTTCAGGATGTCGGAATTGAAATTTCTTTAAATTCGGGGCCTCTGAATTTTAAGCTTTTAAGCCCGGGATTTCGGGTTCAGACCCCATCCTCCCCTTCTCAATATAGTAGGTTTGGGAAACAGAAACAGGAAATAAACATAAAATGGTGTTCGGTTTTAAAGTGAAACCAGAGAGGAATCTCTGGAAAACATTTCATACCATACAAACTTGTCAGACACATATCCTTTAAATCGACATCATATTAATTACAATTATTAGGCATATATGTCAGTTAAATTCGCAAATTCCTGAAACAAAATGTTAGCCCCCAATCATTTCATGATTTAAATTTTCTAAAATCATTGCCGGAAAGGTATTTTTTTCCCTATTGATATCTCAAAATCATATCCCCACACATCCTCGTTTATCAAAGCATATAGTGAATAGAAGGAATCGTTTACACATTTTATGTTTTACTTCTAACAGAAATTCTAGATGTTCTGTAATGAATATATTAAAAACAATATCAATTTAAAAGACTTTAATGGTGCAAATAAATAATTTTAAAATGAGTGTAGACCAGTGTACAATATACATTTTTTTTTATCACAATCAAGCTTCTTTTACTTTCGTTGGTGACTTCCATAGTATTGTCTTTTCGATAATATACAAATAATTCAATGGTGAATATATATGATGAAATTGGTTATATATAAAGATCCAGAGCAATACTCAGTGGCGGATCCAAAAAGGGGGGTGCCGGGGATTAACACCCCCCTTTTTATTGGAAAATTTGTCTTTTTCATGGGACAAATTGACAAAAAATGTTAAGTAAATAAAGTACTAGCACCCCCTTTTTTCTGAGAAACCCTGGCCAGCACACCCCTCCTTTTTTCACAGTGTCTGGATCCGCCCCTGATACCGATACGTAATACTCAGCTATGGGTCATTATATAGGACGTAATACGTAACGTAAATTAATTGAAGGCATTACGTTTGCGCGCGTTACCATTACATTTGCGCGCAAAAATCATTACTTTTGCGCGCAGTTTTTGATAACATTTGCGCGCATTTATTTGACCAGTAAACTCAGGTAAATACAGGTAATAATACTTTATATATCCATATATCACGGCTAAAATTGTACTTAGTTTGTCGTTTTATACAACCTTTTGGCAAGTTACCACCATCCCAGAAATCAGTTACCACGATCTTTCAAAAATAACATGAACAGTTACCATCATCAACGTACTTTTTTCACTCTCTATTTTCTAAGTAATGGACAACTGTTTAAGGTTAATATTTTACAGACTCATTGAAAATGTTAATAACCAATCGACGGCTGACTAATGTTAGCCACATTTATGTAAAAACAGAGAAATTAAGCGGGAAAGATCTTACGGGGATTCCCCACGCCATATTGGGATCGTGGTAACTTCAGTTACCATCATCCGCTTGTCAACAGTGAAATTTACGATTTTATTTTTGTGCTTCGTTTATCCCAATTTTTATTTTCCGTGCAGCGTTTTGGGGATTTTTATTTCACATGTACTCGTGTTAAGAACCCCCCTTTACAACCCTCGTATATGTCAATCAGACATATATCCATGCAGCAGCACAAGTAATACAGAAAAAGACATAAGTTGATAAACCTTCAATTTGTTCAAGTTAAAATGTAGTATTTAGGATTTTCTTGCAGATTATACCTTCTGGTTTATATAAAAGGAAATGTAGTTGAGATTTTGATGGAAGTTTAACTTTCATTAAGTTTTCACGAGTTCTTATGCTTTTGATTTATACTTTAAATATCATCATTATGAAGTTATTAATAGTTGAATGTGTTGAACAGTATTAAACTTGACAATGTTATAACTTTTGATTTTGTAGTTGTGATCATGAAGACACGGAACAACAAGTGTCTGACCAAACAACAACCTTTCTAAAATGGGCTCCAAAAAGACAGGGTGGGAGAAGAAAGAAGTTGAAGTTTTCACTATTAAGAAATAAATTTATTTTGATTTTATCGTATTGAATATTTCTCTATAATCAGTGGTTGGACATTAGAATACATGGAGTAGGAACAGCAAACTTTGTTTTATATTTTGATCACTTAGATATTTAGCATAGACATTGGGCAAAAAAATATGTGTATTAAGGGTTGTGTGCTTTCAAAAATTAGGATAGTTCAATATTGGAAATATTTTTCTATTTTTTATGCTGGGGGGGGGTTAAATTATGGTTCGTAGGAAAGCCCTAAACACACATATTTGTTATTCAGTTGATTGCTTGTTGACATCATCATGGTCAAGCCATGCTCTTATCACAAGAATGTGGTCTCTCAGTTTTATTGTTGAAAATTCTTCTACGAATAATTGACAGTCAATGGCATATATTCAAAGTTTCTATTGTTACCTATTGTTAACAAGACAATCATCAACCAAAGAACATTATTTATATATCTTTGGGTCACCATACAGTTTTCAACAATGAGCAAAAGCCCACACCATGTCAAATATGACCAGGCAATGATATTATTTAAAGTTCATCAATTTTTTTCTGAGATTAATTTTTATACTTTGGTCTGATGGAGCAGTTATTGGATAAAGTATCCTGCGGCAGAATGTTGCTATGACATTAAGCATGTAGAGGGCCCTGAGAAGACAATAGCTTGAATATTGCTACAGTATAAAATTATGGAATGCAACACACAGAAATACTTACCTACAACTTACAACTCCCGTTAGCGCCATGTGTCGCATAGGGCGCGAATGGAAGCCTTCCATCTGAGTCTGTCTGCTGCTTGTTGTTGTGCTTTTCCCCATGTCCTCCATCCAAATTCTGTTCTTTCCTTGTCTACCATTCGTCTCCAAGTTTCCTTTGGTCTTCCTACATTTCTCTTTCCTGGTGGTGTCCACGTCAAGGCGATTCGACAATCATTCCATGGGTCCATCCTGAGGATGTGACCTATCCAACTCCATCTCCTTGTCTTAATGGTGTTGGTGATGCTGCACATGTTGGCTCTTTGCAGCAGTTCTGTGTTGGAAATCATAGTTGGCCAAAATATCTTGAAGATTCTACTCAAGTTCCTGGTGTTAAAGGTGTTAAGTCTTTCTGCATCTCTCTTGCTTATCTTCCAACATTCTGCCCCATATAACAACACTGATATTACATTGCTTTTATAAATTTTCATTTTGGTGTTTCTACTGTATTGGTTTGATGTCCATTATTTTCTTAACTTGTAGTATGCTGCTCTTGCCTTTTTTATTCTATTCCTTATGTCGGCTGTTGCATTGTCGCTGGTATCTATAACCGCTCCGAGGTATGTAAAACTGTCAACCATCTCTATTTCTTCGTTGTCCAATGTAATAGGCTGGATGTTGTTTGCCTTAACACACATTATATTATTTATTTCTAATCCAGTTGTTTCAGCTATCTTTTGTATATCATCTGTTTTGGCTTGCAATTGTGTTCTTGTTGCTGACAGGAGAGCAATATCATCTAAAAAATCAAGATCTTCTAATACCCCTAATCTTCCCCAGTCGATACCACGCCTTTTCCGTATTGTTTGCTTCATTGTCCAGTCTATAACCAGTAAGAAAAGGAATCCAGACATTACACATCCTTGCCTGACTCCAGATTTAATGTGGAACCATTCCCAATGTTTACCTCCATGTTCAACTACACAACTGAAGTGATCATAAAATGCTTGCACCCTCCTGATTATTTTACCTGGAATTCCTTAGTTTGCCATGATCTTTTTTAAAGTTTCTCGATGGATAGTGTCAAACGCCTTTTTGAAGTCGATGAAGTTGATAAAGAGGGGGCTGTCCCATTCAATGCATTGTTCTATTATATTTCTCAGGATGGTTGATACAGCCTCGACCTCTTCGTAACCCAGCTTGTTCTTTACGTAGAATGTTGTCAATAGCATCTCTAATTCTGTTGATGATAATTCTGCAGAGGACTTTCCCAGGTACAGATAGTAATGTTATTCCTCTCCAGTTGTCACATTCTTCTAAATTTCCTTTTTTTGAGAGTTTGATTATAATTCCCTTCTGCCAGTCTGTTGGTATTTCTTCCCTGTTCCAAATCTTTGTAAATAGATGGTAAAAGACTTTTGCTATTGTGCCTACATCAGCTTTCAATACTTCAGCTTGTATGTTGTCAATACCTGGAGCCTTACCATTACTTAGTGCCCTTATACTCTTTATTATCTCTTCAATGGTTGGTGGTTCAATATTCATATCAACAACATCTCCAGGTTGAATATCTGCTAGTACAAGTGGATCTTTCGAGTTTAAAATCTCTTCAAAGTGTTCTTTCCATCTCTCTAATTGTTCCTTCTCGTTGGTTATTACATGTCCCTCTTTTGACTTTACAGGTCTGTTTCCTCTCATGCCACTGTTGGAAATTTTCTTGCTCAGCATATATAGCTTGTTCTGCTCTCCCTTGTTTGCTGCATCTTCTGCACTTTTTGCTATATTATCAATATATTTCCTTTTATCATCTCTTGTACTTAATTTTACCTCCTTGTTCTTTGCTTTATAATCTGTCTCAAGCTTTTCTTTTTGTCTTTGTGATCTTGTAGCATTGATTTTTGTTTTATCTGTGTTCGTTCTTGTATTTTGTGGATACTGTTGGCAGTGATCCATTCTGGTTGTTTCCTGTCTTTAAAACCCAGTGTTTGTTCACCAACCTCACATATTGCTTGTTTGATAGCTATCCACTGTTCTTATATGCCTTCTGTTTCTCCCAATACCTGAAATCTGTTCCTTAACTCAAGTTTGAACTCGTGTGCAATTTTTGGTATCTTTAGCTTATCTGTGTCATATCTTTTCTTCTGTTCCTGATTTACTCTCTTTCGACAAAGTTTTAGCTTAACTCTGGAAATAAGTAATTAATGATCACTACCAACATCAGCACCTCTATATGACCTTACATCTTCCATAGATCTTCTAAACCTTTTGTCAATCTTGATGTGGTCAATCTGATTCTTGATGTTTCCGTCTGGTGAAGTCCATGTGTATTCATGAATATCTTAATGCTTGAACATGCTGGAGCCAATTACAATGTTGTTAGAAAATACAACAGAAATACAGGATGAATGAAACAAGTTTTAGGTGGAAACACAGTTGAACACAACCACTAACCAATTGTGATTCCGTGTAGAATATGGTATTCACCCTGAATTCAATCTGAATTCAAGATGAGTTATTGGTTTAAACAATGTTGAAGCAACCATTATTCAATATTGATTCAAAGTTGAATATCAACGTTGATTCAACGTAGGATTTCAACGTTGATACAAATTTGCAAAATCTAATAATAATTCAACATTGATTCAACATAGAAAATAAACATTGATTCAATGTTAAATCAATGTTGTGTGCCTGCTGGGTGGCTTCATGGTGCCAAGAAATATATCCTTTGCACGATTGAAATTTTTAAAACCTTCCTTTATCAAGGCTTGTGAACAATATTCCAAACTGTAAAAGGAAAATATGTTATCAAAAAGAATTATTTCAAGAGCTATCTCTTGTATATTCAAACAATTATAAACAAATAATTTATGATATTTTTGTCCTGTGACTTTTTGTCCGCCGACCTTCTTAATCATGACCAGAGAGCTGTTCCAATTTACGTGCGTTGCAGAGGGATACATCGTACTTTGTCAAGTAACACTCTGATTCAAACAAGAATTCTCTGGAACTGACATTATCAAGATGCTTGATATTTTTATTGACAACATATTTGTTACGTGTGGAGGACGTGTTTTTCATCAAACAATCGGCATTCCCATGGGTACCAACTGTGGTCCTCTTCTTCCCGACTTGTTCATGTATTCATATGAGGCTGACTTCATAAATGAGCTTCTTAGGAAGAATTAAAAGGAGCTAGCACTATCTCTTAACTTCACGTTCCGCTATATTGATGATGTTTTCTCCCTAAATAATTCAACGTTTGGTGACTATGTCGAACGCATCTATCCCATCGAACTTGGAATAAAAGATAAATCTGCCTCATATTTCGACTTACATCTAGAAATTGACAATGACGGTCGGTTGAGTACAAAAAATTACGACAAAAGAGAATGAGTTCAGCTTCCCAATTGTGAACTTTCCATTTCTATGTAGGAACATTCAAGCAGCACCTGCATATGGAGTATATCTCCCAGTTCAGACGATATTCACGAGCTTGCATTTCCTATTATGATTTCCGTCATAAAGGGTTGCTGCTTACACGGAAGTTATGAACCAATAGTTCCAAATGGTGAAGTTGGAATCATCCCTTTGTAACTTTTACGGACGCCATCACGAGTTGGTTGACCGTTATGTAATTTTTGTTTCACAGATGCCGAAGGATATGTTCCAATTGTCGTAACCACAATTCCGTCCTCTTTTCCTCGAACGTGAGCTACCAAGTTAGACTTGTCACTGGAGTTGTACATGAGCAACACGACAAGTGCCACGTTTGGAGCAGGTTCTTCTTACCCTTCCGGTGCACCAGCGATCACTTCCGGTTTTTGTGGGGTTCGTGTTGTTCTGTCTGATTTGTTTTTTTGTGTGTTCTGTGTTTTTTCGTCGTTTTTCGTATTTTGCCATGGCTTTGTCAGTTTGTTTTCGACTTATGATTTTGAATATCCCTTTGGTATCTTTCGCCTCTCCTTTACAACTGGTCTACGGGTTTGGACAATTCTTTCATGATATTTCTACCTGAGAACAGTGTTGGACAATTCTACTCTAGAATTGTTCTATGACAGATTATTCTGACAGTTATAAAGAGAGTTATAACTTATCTTACCTGAACCCGTGCAATCGCGGATTGAAACGAAATCAAAGGTTAGACCTTGATTTTGTATTGCAAGTACCTGAAATTAAGTAATTTCGATCAAGGTTGGTTAATTCGTCATGTTCGGCTGTTAGTCTTCTATCCAACCCAAGGAAACATGACTTAACCAGCTTTTACTCGATGTGTTCGACTCTGTGCTGGGCTGTGCTGTGCTGTGCTGTGACATACGGAATAAGAGGTAACAGACTCGTGCAAAGAACAAGATTTTTGGCAAATGACTTGGATTGATGAATATCACATGCCAATGTTTTTGTTGGATATTATTTTTATGTTTGACTTCAAAACAGAACCGATACAATTTTTTTTCGGATTATGATATTGATATTTTAAATTACTTATCGTGTGAAATTTCATATACAATTGAAAATGTCTTTGCATGTAAGTAGCTATTAATAATAATGGGTTGTCATTAAATTCAAGGCTTATTTACAATTTAATGAATTTAGCATTTAAAAAACTGCACACAAAATGATTTTGCAAATATACGCAAAGGGAGTTAATGAATGTAAACATAACATTCCGAATGCAAAAACAATCTTTGAAATATAAATTGATAAAAACTCGATAAACATGTTGATAATAGACACTCTGTTTTCTTGTAGTATTTTACATTTTTCTATAATCAATACATATATATACGTGTTACTTACTTGATTCATTTATAACCAAATATAATGTCAGGCAAATAATTTTATAATCCACGTTCACACACCTGGAAAGGATTAGATAAATTTGTTACTGTACTAAGTAGTGTACTAGGTTTTACGGGTTTCTAACTTACAGATTGGTCATCAAATAAAAGTATTATTCTCGCTAATGCACGTATTTGCTAGCCGTAGAAGAACAAGCATGGCTGTTTAATTTTGATTGAAAAACGATCTGTATTTGTTAACATGAACATTTTCAGTTAGAATACAGAACACGGAAATATTTACAACATGTACAAGTTGATCACTGTCCGCAAGAAACAGTAAATTGATCATATAGCTGCTTATCGTTTTACTTTATCAAACTTCTTTCTTTCCTTTCGTTTAAGAATTTGATGGTCTCTCAATAGTAGTTGTAGTACTGATTCTGGTGCAAAATTTACAATGCAAACCCAACGGGTGTGAGGTTACCCTCCAAGAGGTAATCTCCCTGATAAATTACATCGCGATGCAGTGTTGCATCACTAATTATGTAATAAATTAATTACCGAAATCTACATAAAAAATATGTCTTTATAGGTGCAGTATAAAATCAAATTATACAGCCAATCATAATAGTCAAGTTATGTTTAATGTTTTACGTAGAAGTGAAATTTCCGGCCTATTGATAGGTAACGGGAAAACTAAAAAGATTCATTTGTGAGTGTCTGGGTGGGGTTTACAGAATAGAGAATAATGAGCAAAATGTGCAGAATAAATGACAAAACAAATAAAGAATAGAGAAAAATAGGGCAAAACAATAAAGAATAGAGAATAATGGGGTGCTTATATATAAAGAATAGAGAATAATGGACAAAAATATAAAGAATACGGTAACAGTAAAAATTACCTAAAAAAATAAAGAATACAGAAACGAAGGACTTCCCAACCAGACCCTCATATGAAATATAGACATCCTAAGTGATGCGGTTAATTAATCAGGAATTTGTCTTCATTACTGCGTTAATATTAAACATACATTATTTTATTTCTTTTCATTGTAAGTAGTTTATCGATTATACATCAACTAGGTTTTTAATTATGTTTAGACAGGCTAAATTTATTTACACCTGAGTAACATTATTTGTCAAATAATAATTCTCTAGATTTCCTTGTGAAAATTATTTTACTGATCATGGTTATGATTGAATGATTCATTTCATAATCATACAAAGGACTTATTGGATTATAATTACAGAACAACAGTAAACATAAAATGCACCGCAATATATAGCATTCTGAAAATTAATTTATACAGAATAAGAAACAAACTACCACGAAGTTCAATTTACAAAAAAATATTTCCAAAATATCATTCCTCATTAATACGATGTCTTTAAAAAATCAATTAAACTTACTAATAATGAACAGTAATTTTCAAACTATATTTATACACGATTTCTTCTATAAAATTGATGCTGTATCTATTTTTAACTACGACTCTACTTACACGTTCTATTAAGTGTGCAATACAGCTCTGAATTTGGACTGTGATTTAAATTTTGACATAGCATAGTTTCTGACACAGAATGAACGTGGTTTAGGATCTTAAAAAAATTGAAATTGGACATTTACCTATAATGATTGAATATCCAAAATCTAAATACATGGTTAAAATCAGCATTTCAAAGACTCTAAGAATTCAATGTTTGATGAAATCAAACAAAGTTAAATTTTGGACTCTATGGACCACAATGTGGACCAATTTAATAACGGGGCACAAAATACTAAAACTGAATACGCAGTTAGATTCAGCATATCAAAGAACCCCATATATTCAATTTTTGTAGCAATTAAACAATGTTAAATTTTGGACATCGTTTTGAACAAACTTCAAAGCTGGGCCCAAAATCAAAAATCTAAATACGTCTTAAGATTCAATATATCAAAGAACTCCTTGAATGCCATTTTTGTTAAAATCAATCTAAGTTTATTTTGGACCTTTTGTGCCTTCATGTAGACCAATTTGAAAACCGGTCCCAAAATCAAAATCTAAATACACGGTTAGACTTAGCATATCAATGAACCGGAAGAATAAATTTTTGGTGAAATCAAACCAAGTTTAATTTTGGAAAATAAGGATTGAGGGTCAGCATATATAGCCTTATATACACAACTGCTATCGTTATAGAGTAATGCAAATCAAAAAGTGAAAATATTACAGAATATATATATATTTAAAAGATTTAAAAAAAAAAAAAAATTAAAAAAAAGGAGGTACAAAAAAAAAAACAATGCACCAATTCAATTGCCTTTGGTTTTTATGTTGAACGAACAATAATGTCATTGTTTTGTTAACGCACCGTTCATTTTGGTAGGAGAAATGAAACTAATATGATTGATATCGGAGTATTATAAAGTCAGTGTCCAAGAGAGACGCCAGAGGTAATTGCTACATTTCATATAAATATAATGCGGCTGTATACACTGGAAGGAAATTCCTCCAACAAAAAAGAAAAAAAAAAAAACAAAGCGCAAAAAAAGAAACAAACAATTAATAAAAAACATAACTTGTCGAATTTATATAAACAATTTCGTAATATATAGCAATCATTAATTAATTTTTCTTGTATTGGTTCAAGGTTCAAGGTTCTTGGTTTCTTTGATGATTTGTGTGTTGTAGTTTTCTTTTTATTTTGAGGTTGTGTCGATAAGGTTTTATTCATTGAAGAGAAAAATATTTTTTTTAGTTGTAAGTTATTTTGAGATCTGACAAAACCACAAAAGATGGCACAACTGGGAAATCCGTTGTCTGTTGTTACTTGGTCCTAGTACTGAAACCGAGTTTAATCTTAGAAAAATGTGTAATTTGCCAGAAAAGCAGTAATGAAACAGCTGTTTTATTTACTATTAACAAGAAGAAAACACCTTATAAAATACTATTACTTTGAATCCGAACGTTATGGCGATAATATGATTTCATCAGACAATGGATAAAGAATGATATACGACAGAACATAATGAAAACTTCTTTGACTAAAAGTTAATTTTAAGCACAAGCACGCACTAAATAAATCAATTAGGAAAGACACGATCTTGTGAAATGCCCAGAATATAGATTATAACTTAACATTTTTATTTGCATACTGGGACAATGATTGTATTTGTTCTTGCTATCAATTTTTCAAAATCCGAACTGATAAACCCTTCTTTTCTTATTGTTTGCCGTTTTTTCTTTTCCGATCTGTTTATATCGGGGAATGTAAAAAAAAACTGATAATATATAAGAGTAGACATTACATATTCATCTATTTTGTGAGGGTTGGTCAATGATTAATCTGCTGAGTATTGCCAAGGAATAGATTCACAAACTAACTAAGAAATGCAATAGTTTTATCTATGGAAAATATCACTTCACACTACTTTTATCCAACTCATGTAAACTTTAAAAATATACAACCGTGACGTTACTTTGTAATGACCTTAAACTACAAAATCATAATTATGGTATACTGTTATTTTAGAACAAAACATTACACTTCATAAAAGATGTCTTTTTGAATAGATACCTCATAATATCTTATTATGCATTAAAGTTTTGTAAAAAGTACCTTGTGTACGCATAAACCATTTTTTTCTACAAATTATTAGTCAATGAATGAAGCTTATAAATGAATCTTAATTAGCTACTGTGAAATATCAAAGCACAGAAACAACTTGTAGGTTAAAACAGTTTGTAGTAAAAGTCAGCTTTTTCAGTATCTTTTTTATTGTTCATGAAAACATTATATCTACATGTATGATATCTTAAATATGTTTTTATCATTCGATTTTTTCCTTAATTAATTTTAAATAATGAAGATCTGACAGCGAACACTAATTTTTACTGTTATCGTTGTGAATGTATGCTCCTTTGTAACTGTAGAATTATCACTTAGAATACACAAATTGTCTTTGAAAGTTATTACTTACTATTTTCTAACGTTCTCGCTTTCAAAAATCCCTTTCCATTAAGCAAGGAAAACATCAATTTATCTAAATAAAACATTCTTGTGCGGGATAGTTATTGGATGGTTGTAAACCAGGATGTTTATTCATTTGTAATATAAATATTCATTATTTTGAGAGAAAAAAAGTTACATGACTGTGAAAACCATAAATCGTTCCTTAAGTTTATTTCTCCCGCAGTGTTTATTTTAACCCAATACATTTGGGAATAATATGTAAAATCAATAACTAAACCTTGTTCCTGTTATTTATTGGTACTTCATAGTAACTTGTATTGTACTTTGAATATATAAATATTCCATAAAGTTGTCATATGTTTAGACGTGTATATATATATATATATATAAATACTCTAAATATCAGCACAACAATTTTAAATCTGCAAATTTGCGGAAGCACATTTTTGTTCTTCCCTCGCCGGGATTTAAACTCATGCTATTGGGATATCGTGACAACGCCGCCAGCACTATGTCCAGTGCTATAGACCACTCGGCCACCCAAGACTGAACTAAAAATTCAGCCTTCGGTGGCCTAGAATGGCAAGCAATGAAAATGAAGATCTTTCTTTGGTGCTCCAGGTTATTTTGTGGAACTTATTACCTCCACAATTATGGATGGCCATTTATAAATATAGAATGGTTGACTATTTTTAGGAGGTCGGGGAGCATCGAGAGCAACGTTAAGAAAAGGCCAAGCAAAACAAACCTTTGAATACAGAATTTCGGGCCGTACAGAAATTAATCAACCAATCGGAGGAAATCATTATGGAAAATTTGTGTGGGTTGCCGACAAAGTTTAAGAAGAAAGTACAGAGGAAGGGAAGAAAGCACTTTGCCGAACATCATGGTTTACCTCATTTATCACATCTAAGCACTTGGAATTTGAATAATTTCAAAGCCATTGGTTGGCTGATATTAAACATTCATTCAAGGAGCAACAAGACGTCACAAGCTGCGATATTTTGAAATATTGAGTAAATTTTTGCAAGAAAAGTCACGCGGAAAAATTTATGACTCCGGACAATCTTTCGAAATCTTGATATGAAATAAAATATATTTTTTTAAATGTGTACTAATATATGTATCATAAAATTGTAGGAAGAATTTATGATGAAGTTGTTGATAACAATTTTTCGTTTGCTTTAACCATGTTTTGTCCAAAAAAATTAAGAAATTTCAACAACAAGATCATAGTGGCTGGTTATTTTTGTTGTTGATTTGAATCTTTTTGAACACGTTTTAAACAAAAGAGAGCATGACCTAATAAAAGCTTCAACAGCTACACAAAGGGTTCATACCATTTCGATGTTTTATATTCCAGAACAGAAACACATTTTAGTCAATATTTTAAGCCTTCAAAGGGAAAGGGAAGGTTTGAATAGGACTAATAATTACTTACAGTCACAATTTAATGATTACAAATCTTTGTACTATAACAAGACGGTAAAATTTAAATCTAAAGCCCCGGTCACACCTTACACCCGTTCATGTCCGTTAGACGTCCGTTCTTATCTGTTAGACGTCCGTCCATATCCGTTTCATGTCCGTTCTGCGTCCGTTTTATCCGTCGCTTCCGTTCTGTCCGGCAGAAAATTTTGAGCATGTTCAAAACTTTGAACGGACGTCCAATGGATGAAGTGTCCGTTAAACGTCCGGAAAGCTTCCGTTTTTTTACGGTACTCGTCCGTTCCGTTTCCGTTTTGTATCCGTTACTTGTCCGTTATACATCCGTTGGAGGTCCGGTAGACCAATTCACCAACGGACTTCTACCGGACGTATAACAGATAAAACGGATGTGAAACGGACATGAACGGAAAGATAACGGATAAAACTGATACGTACCGAATGTAAAACGGATAAATGCCAATTGAAAATTTCGCGTCAGAAATGCCAATTATTGGTATGTCAGGTTCCTGAGTGTCATGAATGTTTATTATTCATGATGGATCTTGGAGTAAGAGCATGTCTTCACTATCAAGCAGCTCGTATTCAGGCCAGACTGAACTTGAATGTTCCAAATATTAACCTACTAGCTGTCGGAAGGAGAAGAACTTTTTAATTATTTTAAGGTCACGTGTATGTGGTTTACATGTATTATTATTGCCGCCTGTCTTGTTCATCCGTTTTATCCGGTACGCTTCCGTTAGGTGTCCGTTTTATGCGGAAAGATAAAAGATATGCTACTAAGTTCTCCAGAAATTGATAAGTGTTCAAACCCGTTAGTAAATTTCCGTCAAAAAAAGTCTAGTTTATCCAATTAATTTAAGTAAACTTTGCATTTTAGCTTCATTTGCCAATAACAAAAACTGGAATACAAGATGTACGGTAACAGTACGACCAAACACATTATTGCCTATGGCAACTTATTTGACAGATAGAATTTGGGCAGATACATCTATTAATAAATTTAGAAACACTACCGGACGTATAACGGATAAAACGGATGATGAACGGATGTGAAACGGATATGAACGGAAAGACAACGGATAAAACGGATACGTATTGAATGTAAAACGGATAAATGCCAATTGAAAATTTCGCGTCAGAAATGCCAATTATTGGTATGTCAGATTTCTTGAGTGTCATGAATGTTTATTATTCATGATGGATCTTGGAGTAAGAGCACGTCTTCACTATCAAGCAGCTCGTATTCAGGCCAGATGAACTTGAATGTTCCAAATATAAACCTTCTAACTGTCGGAAGGAGAAGAACTTTTTAATTATTTCAAGGTCACGTGTATGTGATTTACATGTATTATTATTGCGCCTATCTTGTTCATCCGTTTTATCCGGTACGCTTCCGTTAGGTGTCCGTTTTATGCGGTACTCTTCCGTTGGATGTACGTTCGACATCCGTTCTGTCCGGTATGTTTCCGTTTCTCGTACGTTGCATATCCTGTGTGTGTCCGTTAGGCATTCGTTACGCGTCCGTTTTATTTGGTCAGTACACCAACGGACTCCCAACGAAAATAATTTTGTCAACGGAAAACTTTTTTTTCATCCGTTCGGCGTCCGTTCGAGCAATCTGGTAAGGTGTGACCACAGCTTTAGCGAAGCTTACTTCCGATTGTCGGGAATGCATTAAGTTTTTTTTCGCAATGTATCAGACAGCGATCTGACAGAAAATTCGAAGAAATATTCAAACTTTGGCAAAGAATCAAGACGAAATTCGTCAGGTAGTTCAATGGGTCAAATATTTTAAAAACTACACAAACGCACGTATCGGAAAATAGACACAAGGTAAATGAACTAATCAATAGTGTTCAAGACCTTGACGATAGACTTAAAACATTTGCTACTGACATTGAATAACAAATTGAAATTATGGAAAGTTATATGCAAGCGTACTTACATGTAAGCATGATCATAGGTGAAATAAAAGATCTGATGAATATAGCAGGGGATTACTGAAATCATTTAATATTGCATATAAACATGTTGTCCTTAGTGCACATCACCTAGCCTTATCACATCAGGTAATTTAAGAGTATTATTGACGGACAGTACACAAAGGTAACCTGCGAAATTAAAAGTACCGGGTGACGAAATTAAAGATATTTGGATTTTTTATAAATTTTGACCTGTAGTACAGTTTTGGAAGAAAACAGGAATTATAGTGATTATTATAACGTTGTCATTGATAGATATAAGAGATAGTTATGACATTTACAAAATTTATAATTTACCCGTTCCTGCTAAGGTCAATGATAAAGAAATTAACTGGACTAACATGGTTGCTCAATATGAATTAGAAGCAGAGGTTATTACTGCAAACAAAGATAAGACAAAAGATATGCTACTAAGTTCTCCAGAAATTGATAAGTGCTCCAACCTGTTAGTAAATTTCAGTCAAAAAAAGTCCAGTTTATCCAATTAATTTAAGTGAACTTTGCATTTTAGCTTCATTTGCCAATAACGAAAATTGGAATACAAGATGTACGGTAAAAGTACGACTAAACACATTATTGCCTATGGCAGCTTATTTGACAGATAGAATTTGGGCAGATACATCTATTAATAAATTTATAAACACTACTAGATGTGATGACAATACAAACATGTTACCGGATCAGAAAAATACTCCTCCTACTACGATTATAGACATTTTCGAAAAGTCTTCCACACAGACACTTACACCGACACCGATACCTACGCCGACTACAAAAATATACAGACCGTATCAAAATGTCAAAACATACTGAATGAATGACCCCGTAAAACTTGGTTGCAGATATAAAAAAAAACATATATAATTTCTTATTCGGAATCGGAGCTAGAAACACCGAATGCTCTCATTAGTTTTAGATTATTTTAAGTAATGAATTTGTGATATTCCATCTGTTTTTTTTAATTGTTTCCGTTTGCAACCATTCAAACGGAATACAGTGTTGCGGCAGAATATACAATTGGCGAATTGAATTGCTAGAAAGCATTATGAACATAAATAAAGTATCTTATTTCTTATGAAGCAAGCGTATATTAAATCAATGCAAATCAACAGGTCTTAAGATTTGTAATGACGTTTCTTTGACTTTAAGTATAAAATAAAAAAATGGTTGTAGTGTAAAATTCCTCCAAAAATAAAATGCCAAAAGTAAAAATTAACTGCGAAAAGTAAAAACGAAATGCAAACAATAATAAAACAATTAAAATTTACAAAAAACCCAAAATTTTGCCAAAATAAAAAAATAACTTTTTTTGCGGAAATTCCCAAAAATACAATTTCCCAAAACTAAACACAAAAAGAAAAAAAAAATAGAAGTTTGACACTCCCCCCTCCCCCTTTTTTTCAAAACAATATATATATATTATAGTTTTATTTGACAACGCACAGCAACACCAGTGTTGAATTTATGTGAAGTGGAAGTTCTTCCCCAGGTACAAAAATTAGTAAAGGAAAGTTAATAAATACAATGCATTTTCAACGCCGCTGTAAAATTTCGTACACCCCTGATTACACCAAGATAACACACAGTAGCATCTATATATTTATACGTTCTGTTCACGTTCCTGTTTCTGATTACAGTTTTACTCATTTACACAGAGTCCCCTTTTTTCTTTACAATGTACAATATAAAGATCGGCCAATTCTCGGCTACTTAACAGAGCTAACAAATCATAAAATAAAAAGTTTTATACAGTATTTGAAATTTAAATTGGAAAAAAATATTATATAAATGCTTGTGATCGTTGTGCATATGGAGATGACCCCTTCTCAAAAAGGTTACCTTCGTCCTGAATATGCATGAAATATTTGCCACTGGACGTTAAGCAACCAACAATCAATCAATCAATCAAAAAGGTTACCTGTAGGCATAGGCGTAGGTGTAATCGTCGGTATCGAATAGTTTTCAAATATGTCTAATAATCTAAAGCGTACTTGCTACCAGTGATCATTTGACATTATCGCTCACTTATCAAATGGAAAGTAAATTTTTAGTTGGTGGTACCTATGATAGATTTTTGAATTCCTTTCAAGTATTGAACACAAGTTTATGGGAACCATTGCATGATGCTTACCAAACTTTACTAGGTTTGAACTGCTAAGTAAACTAAACATGCTAAAGGCGATTAAACAAATCCTTATGGATACTTTCATTGAGAGACTGAAAAAATTAAGGGGAATTGAAAAGGATACACATTTTCCAAATTTGGGAGTAGGATGATCCGTTGGTTTAGGTGCAATTTTCATTGGAATAGCTATATTTTAGTACTGTAAATATATTAGAAATAAATCTTGGTTAGCTAAACAGAAGGGAGTAAGTTCTGTTTCTAATGCTACGAACGATGGGTACAAATAAACTCATCATAGATACCAAGATTGAAATTTTGTATTTGCGCCCAGACGCGCGTTTCGTCTACAAAAGACTCATCAGTGATGCTGGAATAAAAAAAAGTCAAAAAGGCCAAATAAAGTACGAAGTTCAAGAGTATTGAGGACCACAAATTCCTAAAAGTTTTGCCAAATACAGCTAAGGTAATGGTGTCAGCTCCAATGGTTGAGACAGGTCTTACTGTTTCCAGAGAGATGACTCCTTCTGCAACATTGCTCAAGGACGAAACGAAAGTGAAGACAATACCAGTAGTATTTTGAGAAATATGTACCCGGGGCTAGATACGTCAACAACTAAGTGGTAGACATATATTGCTAAAACATCACAACGTGGCTGGCAGATGTACCTGCCGGAAGGACAACCTTGTAAATAAACTGTGTAAATAATCCAGAAGAAATTGTATGAACTATGTATTTAAACTAGAAGAAATTTTATGAACTTTGTATATTGACTTTTATTTCCGAACTTTCAGAATTTCATGAACTATATATTAAGATGGTGACGGAGAAATATGGACAACAAACTACAGAGTTTTAATAACCGTATAAATGAGGAAGATGAAAACATGATGAACAATTAATTTAAATCGAACTTTCGTTCTTATTACGATGAAAAGCATTATGTAACACAATTCGGGTTAGAACATTATTTAATTACATAACGACAAAGGTAATGCATAATAAAATTGAGCATGGAAATGGGGAATATGTCAAAGAGACAACAACCCGACCAAAGAGCAGACAACAGCCGAAGGCCACCAATAGGTCTTCAATGCAGCGAGAAAATCCCGTACCCGGAGGTGGTCCTCAGCTAGCCCCTAGCTAAAATTGTGTGCTAGTTCAGTGAAAATGGACGTCACACTAAACTCCAAAACATATAAATGAACTAAAATTAAAAAACATACTAGACTAACAAAGGCCAAACGCTCTTGACTTGGGACAGGCGCAAAAATGCGGCGGGGTTAAACATGTTTTCTGAGATCTCAACCCTCCCCTTATACCTCTAGCCAATGTAGAATAAAGAAACACATAGCAATACGCACAGTAAAACTCAGTTCAAAAGAAGTCCGATTCCGATGTAAGAATAGGTAACAAAAGAAACTAAGCAAAATGACAATGATACATAAATGAACATAGGACTACTAGCAGTTACTGACATGCAAGCTCCAGACCTCAATCAAACTGATTGAAAGATTATGTCTTCATCATATGGAAATCAAGTACAATCCCTCCCGTTAGGAATTTAGTATCATACCATCATAAAATATATGAGAAGAACATAACCCGTATCATGACAACAACTGGTTTTAGAATTAATGTGTTTATTTCCGATGCAAAGACCCTATGAGTGAATCAATATTAATACCAAAATAGGCAATCCTTAATGACTTGACAACAGTATCGTAACTATATCCTTTCCGAATAAGTCTGTTTAAAGGTTTGGTTAGCTTTTGAGGTGAATTCCGACATTTTTGTACTTGTAAAGAATATTACCATAAAATGTTGGATGTGAAATACCTGAACGTATAAGATGTCTGCATGTTGATTTATATTTACGAATGATGTCCTTGTACCGATGATAAAATTTAGTAAATGTTTTGACTAGTTTGTGATATATAAACAGATTATACAGGTGGTGTTACAATTATTTGACAATCGTTATAGAATAACCTTAGGACAATTTATCGTATGGTGAATAAAACAATTACAGAATTACAGAATTGACCATTGACAAACATAAGTGAATCTCACTACAGTGTAACTATTACATGTATCCTGCGGGCAAATGATAACCTTGTCCGGAACACAGAACCAAAAACGTAAGCTAGCACCTGTATCCTGCGGACACTAAATAACAATGTGCAGAACAATAGTAACTAAAACAGTATATATACCGGCTATGGAAACGGGAATAAAAATTCACATACCATCCGAACTCTTTCTAGTGAGGAACGAAATTATAACTCTATACGATCACGTGTCCGTGTAACAATTTTTTGAACTTTCGAACATTTTAACTTTATAGACAGTTTGTGAACATTCGACCATTTGTATTTTAGAAACATTCTTAACTTTGTCATTACATAATAAATCTTATTTATTTACTGACTTTAATATACTTCCTTGTGAGCAGCAACCCTCTATCAAGGAAATCATGATAGGATACACAAGCCCTCGAATCTTGCTTCATATAAATGAAAAGTTCACAATTGGGAAGCTAAATTTTTTTATTTCAGCCAGGGGTCATCTTGGCATTATTTTAGGGGGTCAATTTTCATTGAACATTCTAGAACAATTGTCATGTGACTAGTCATGTGATAGTGTTGAATTATTCCTATGTACTTTTTATATTATATAATGATGGATTATTACAGGTAGCACCATATGTAGCTGTAATTCGACTTTGCAATTTTTAAAATGGCCGCCGTTACCATGGAAACTGAAAAAATGTGAAAATTTTATAAATTCTTCAAATTTAATGAAATTTTACAGAGATGTTAACGAGTGTATGTAGATGTGGAATTTAACTTTGGAATTTCCAAAATGGCCGCCGTTGCCATGGAAACAAAAATATGCGAAAACTCTAGCTTTGGTCCAATCTTTATGAAACTTGACAATAATGTGACCTGTCATGTGTAGATGTGCCATCCGACTTTGGAATTTTCAAAATGGCTGCCGTAACCATGAAAACTGCAAAAATGTCTAAAAATTCAAAATGCTTCAAACTTAATAAAACTTTGCACAAATGTTGACTGTCTTATGTAGATCAGGCATTTAACTTTGGAATTTCCAAAATGGCCACCGTTTCCATGGAACCACGAATGCCTTAATTTGAAAATTTGTCCAAATTTTATGAAACTTGTAAGTAATGTGACCTGTCATGTGTAGATTTGCTATCCGACTTTAAAATTTCAAAATGGCTGTCGTTACCATGGAAACAGCAGAACAATGGTTGGGGGCCGTTTTGGCGACTTTTGTGCTAGCATCCTAACACAGGATTACTTGTTATTATTATGGCACCCTCAACGGAGTTGGGGTGACATACTGTTATTCTACATTTCTTTTTTTTCTTATTATTTTTCTTGCACAAATTTTGTCCGCGCGACTTCTTGGAATAGAATGGACCAATGTTGATGGAACTCTATACTATAATGAGGACCCCCATGTAAAGTTGTGCACCTTGCTATGGAATGGTAAAAAATGTCCGCCGTTTCCATGGAAACAGCAAAAATGCCAAAAAAATCAAAGTGTTACAAACTGGAAGAAACTCCACAGCAATGGTAACTGGCATGTGCTGATTTGCAGATTGACTTCGGAATTTTCAATATGGCTGGCGTTACCATGGAAACAGCTAAAATATCAAAAATTCTAACTCTTCCGTTATAAAACCCAACTGGATGAAACGTAATGAAAATGTTACCCAGTATGCCAAGATGCCAAGACAATATTTGGAAACTCCAAAATGACCGCCGTTGTCATGGAAACTGGGGGCAAGTTCAACATTGACCCTATGGGAAAATGCATAAAATCAGCATTTTCTTAAAGAGTATTTCACCAAAGTCAATGAAACTGTATTGATATATAACATGATATGTGGCAATGAGATGTCTGCTTTTAGAATTTTGGAAGTATCCACTGTAACCATGGCTGCAGCATAAATGTCTAAATGTCCAAAAAAATCAAAATGCTTTAAACTGGATGAAACTTTACAGAAATGGTAACTGGCATAGGCAGAGTTGCATTTTGAAGTTGAATTTTTAAAATGGCCGCCGTAACCATGGAAACAGCAAAAATGTCCAAAATTTCAAAATGCTCCGAACTTAATGAAACTTTACAAAAAGGATAATTTGCATGTGTAGATGCACTCTTTGACTTTGGAATTTTCTAAATGGCTGCCACTCACCTGGCAACGGGGGAAGGGTGCCATTCGCTATTGCTTGCAATTGCAAATCTAGTTATTATTATTATTCTTCTTAAACCTAATTTGTCCGACCATTTTCTTCCAAGCCTTAAATGATGGAACTTTATATTTGGTATGATATTGGGGTAGTATCCCTAGTGGTGCATTCGCTATTTTTTTTTATTTCAAATGGGGGTCAACCTTAAAGTACCTTTAAGTTTTGTGTAACACAAGAGTCCGATGTCCAGGTGTCCATTCCACATTTTTTATTTCAGCCCGGGGCCATCTTGGCATTATTTTAGGGGGTCAATTTTCATGGAACATTCTAGAACAATAGTCATGTGATTAGTCATGTGATAGTGTTGAATTATTCCTATGTACTTTTTATGTTATATAATGATAGATTATTACAGGTAGCACCATATGTATCTGTAATTCAAACTTTGGAATTTTTAAAATGGCCACCGTTACCATGGAGGTGTAATACCACCAAATCATAGTACGTCACATCCGGTTGTATACGAAAATAAGTCGAAAAAAAATATTCCCTTGAATTTGACAGTTGTAGGTAATTGATCCTACATTTCATTGCAGTAAAACATTTCTGGGTCATAAACATATATCTTGGGTATTTCAAAGCACCATTATATTTTTATTTGGGGTTTCTATAGAATATTTTGGAAACTTGAGGTTACTTGGTTACTAAAGCTTGTACACAGGTTAAAAAAGGGGGAAAATTTGATTGGTTTACTTCCAGTGATGGTTATTTTCTTATATGCAATGAAATGTTATGTGAAATTTTTTCTATAGTACTGGATAGAATAAAACTTAACTCATGCCAAGTATTTCTTTATTTGAAACAAAGATAAATTCTGCACAATTTTTTGAAAAGTGCAAATTTAACAAAGACTAATAGGGGAAAATCAATGGTGGTATTACACCTAATATAGGAAGCTGTACATGCACCTTTGACCTTGTGAGTACTCTCATGTGTTAAAATTTCTTGCTATTTAAGTGAAATATTACAAATAATGAAATATTCTGAGTGGATTGAGTCTCCAAAACACATTTTATAAGAAAATTTCCTTGAAATAGGACTTTACCATGAATATTAGTTGACAGAACAAGTCATACTTAGAGTTTTGGGGAGCTTTTTCTCCTTATTTATTATATTCTGCTATACTAGAAATTTTTTCCTAAGAAATACTTTAATAAATATATAGTTTTAAGTAAATGAAATTATTTTTAAAGCAGTAACAACAAATTATTCACCAAAAGAGTAGCTTTTTATGTCCCTCTCTGGAACGCGGCGTAAATTTAAGTTTTACATAAGGACTTATTGAAACGTCCTTGGAGACAGTAAACTTTTATACGGATAGTTCATTCAGCTTGAATACTTCAATTAATCATTTATTATAACATTTCTATCATAAATGAGTGAAAGTTACCCCAAAATTTTTATCTATTGGCCTAAAAAGTAGAAATTTTGAGGAAATGAGAGGTATAAATGGACCAAAAGAGACCTTATAAAGAAGACAAAGAGGTCCATTAGTAGTATTTAACATCCTAAAGTCATCTTTTGTATCATTTTCAACTGTTAGTAGGCAGATGAGATAAATATTTGATCATTTATTGGTTCACACTGTATTCTATCATGATGCGGCTTGGTTTGGATTTTTCGAAGAAATTTTGTTCGAATCGCTGTAGATGTCTTCTTACATTATACTAGATTTTTCTCAAACAATTGAACTGATTATGACAAAACTTGACAGGAATGCTTGAAATAACCAGTATTACAAAGGAAAAAAGTTACATTCAGTTTATTTAACAAAAAAAGTCTTCTTTAGGTGTAATACCACCAAATCATAGTACGTCACATCCGGCTGTATACGAAAATAGGTCGAAAAAAAATATTCCCTTGAATTTGACAGTTGTAGGTAATTGATCCTACTTTCATTGCAGTAAAACATTTCTGGGTCATAAACATATATCTTGGGTATTTCAAAGCACCATTATATTTTTATTTGGGGTTTCTATAGAATATATTGGAAACTTGAGGTTACATGGTTACTAAAGCTTGTACACAGGTTAAAAAAGGGGGAAAATTTGATTGGTTTACTTCCAGGTATGGTTATTTTCTTATATGCAATGAAATGTTATGTGAAATTTTTTCTATAGTACTGGACAGGATAAAACTTAACTCATGCCAAGTATTTCTTTATTTGAAACAAAGATAAATTCTGCACAATTTTTTGAAAAGTGCAAATTTAACAAAGACTAATAGGGGAAAATCAATGGTGGTATTACATTTTTATGTACACCTGGAAACTGCAAAAATGAGGACCCCCATGTGATGTTTTGCAAGAAGCATTGAATGGTTCAAGACGGCGACCGTTTCCATGGAAACGGAACAAATGTGAAAAAATCAGAATCATTATATTTTAATACAATGTAGGTGTCCACTATATACTGGTGTTGGATGATTTAGCAATCATTAGAACTAATATGTTACCATGGGAACTACAAAAATGTACACCAAAAATTTCAAAAATATCAAAATGCTCCAAACTTAACAAAACTTCACAGCAACGATGAGCAACATTGATAGATGTGGCATTTGGAGTTAGAATTTCCAAAATGGCTGCTGTTACCATGGAAACAATGCAAATAGGTCAGAATGGTTCAAAAACCTCAGGGTTTGGTGAACACTTTTCGTATGCTTTAACTTAGAATCATCAAATTTTTATACAATATAGTTGTCCATTATATACATGTTTTGAATGATTTTGACAATCATTGGAACTACTATGTTACCATGGATACAGGAGCAAAAATTTCAAAAATTTCAGAATGCTTCCAATTTAATGAAACTTCACAATAATGTTGACTGTCATGTGTGGAAGCGGCAATTGCCGTTGGAATTTCCAAAATGGCTGCCGTTACCATGGAAACAAGGCAAAAAAGGAAAAATTATGCGTAAAATTTGTAAATCCGCTAAATGTTCTAAAAAATTACAGAAAGATGTATAGCCATCAGTATATATGTGCATTCACTCTTTAAAATTTTTAAACTGGCTGCAATCTATTGGCAATGTGGGAAGGGTGCCATCCGCTATTGCTTGCAATGGCAAATCTAGTTATTATGTCACCCGATCGACAATGTCGGGTGACATATTGCTTTTCCTCTGTTTCTTTTTCCGTATTATTATGGCACCCTCAACGGAGTTGGGGTGACATATTGTTATTCTACGTTTCTTTTTTTCTTATTGTGGCACCCTCAACGGAGCTCAACAAAGTTAGGGTGACATATTGTTATTATACGTTTCTTTTTTTCTTCTTATTATTATTTTTATTTTTTTTTCTTATTATTATTATTTTTATTTTTCTCCAAATTTTTTTTCCAGATTTTATCTTGGAACTGAATGAACCAATATTGATGGAACTATACCATAATGGTAACCAGGATGTGTAGATTTGCAATCGGGGTATGGCATCAACAAGATGGCTGCCGTTGCCATGGAAACTGGTAAAATGCGAAAAATTTTCAAATTTTCAAAATGCTCCAATCTTTCTCAAACTTTACAAAAATGATAATTGGCATGTGTAGATGCGCTCTTTGGCTTTGGAATTTTCAAAATGGCTGCCGTTATCCTGGCAATGGGGGAAGGGTGCCATCCGTTATTATTATTATTATTATTATTATTATTCTTTACCCTAATTTGTCCGACCATTTTCTTCCAAGCCTTAAAAGATGGAAACTTTATATTTGGTATGATTATGGGGTAGTATCCCTAGGGGTGCATTCACTTTTTTTTATTTCAAATGGGGGATAACTCGGCACTATTTGGGGGCCGGAACATGGGTGGGGTCATTTTTCGACTATTGATTCGCTACTGGTAGAACCTTTAAGTTTTGTGTAATACAAGAGAATGGTTCAAGACTGCGATCGTTTCCATGGAAACGGAACAAATGTGAAAAAATCCAGTTTTTGGTTTTGGTGAACTATTTGCATATGCTTAAACTTAGAATCATTATATTTTAATACAATGTAGGTGTCCACTATATACTGGTGTTGGATGATTTAGCAATCATTAGAACTAATATGTTGCCATGGAAACTACACCAAAAATTTCAAAAATATCAAAATGCTCCAAACTTAACAAAACTTCACAGTAACGATGAGCAACATTGGAAGATGTGGTATTTGGAGTTAGAATTTTCAAAATGGCTGCTGTTACCATGGAAACAATGCAAAACGGTCAGAATGGTTCAAAAACTTCAGGGTTTGGTGAACACTTTTCGTATGCTTTAACTTAAAATCATCAAATTTTTATACAGTATAGTTGTCCATTATACACATGTTTTGAATGATTTTGACAATCATTGGAGGTTGCAATTCTGTAAATATAGACAATGCAATTTCCCATAGGAACTCCCTTTGCGGCTAAAACTGTGACACTTTTACTATGAAGTTTCGTGAAAAATAATATCTTAGAACGGAAAGTTTATATGCACTACTATTTTATTCAAAGGTCAAAATATAGGGCTGTGCGGCCTATTTTCAACATTTATATGCCCGGAACTTCTAAGAGTTTAAACTTAAACTAAAATTCTATACTACCCATACCTCCATTTTTGGACCTCCTAAGAATTAACATTTAGGCGCTACCATGTTTGTCTATACTGGTTACATTCCCAAGTGATGTCTCTATGAAATGAAACACAGAGATCATAAATGGGAACCAGTACGTTAACAAATTAACATATCTATGAATATTATATATCTCCCCAAAAGAGGCGTGGTTTGAGAAACAGCTGTATTTACAAAGTGCAACCTGGAACTACTATGTTACCATGGATACAGGAGCAAAAATTAAAAAAATTTCAGAATGCTTCCAATTTAATGAAACTTCACAATAATGTTGACTGTCATGTGTGGAAGCGGCAATTGACGTTGGAATTTCCAAAATGGCTGCCGTTACCATGGAAACATGGCAAAAAAGGAAGAATTATGCGTAAAATTTGTAAATCCGCTAAATGTTCTAAAAAATTACAGAAAGATGTACAGCCATCAGTATATATGTGCATTCACTCTTTAAAATTTCAAAACTGGCTGCAATCTAGTGGCAATGTGGGAAGGGTGTCATCCGCTATTGCTTGCAATGGCAAATCTAGTTATTATGTCACCCGATCGACAATGTCGGGTGACATATTGCTTTTTCTCTGTTTCTTTTTCCGTATTATTATGGCACCCTCAACGGAGTTGGGGTGACATATTGTTATTCTACGTTTCTTTTTTTCTTATTATGGCACCCTCAACGGAGCTCAACGGAGTTGGGGTGACATATTGTTATTATACGTTTCTTTTTTTCTTCTTATTATTATTTTTATTTTTTTTTCTTATTATTATTTTTATTTTTTTCCAATTTTTTTTTCCAGCTTATATCTTGGAACTGAATGAACCAATATTGATGGAACTATACCATAATGGTAACCAGCATGTGTAGATTTCCAATCGGGGTATGGCATCAACAAGATGGCTGCCGTTGCCATGGAAACTGGTAAAATGCGAAAAAAATTCAAAATTTTCAAAATGCACCAATCTTTCTCATACTTTACAAAAATGATAATTGGCATGTGTAGATGCGCTCTTTGGCTTTGGAATTCTTTAAATAGCTGCCGTTACCCTGGCAATGGGGGAAGGGTGCCATCCGTTATTGCCGGCAATTATAAATCTAGTTATTTATGTCACCCGTGCGACAATGTCGGGTGATATATTGCTTTTCCTCCGTTTCTTTATTATTATTATTACAAATCTAGTTATTATGTCACCCGTACGACAATTTTTCCTCCATTTCTTTATTATTATTATGGCACCCTCAACGGAGTTGGGGGTGACATACTGTTATTCTACGTTTCTATTTTTTCTTATTATTTTTCTTAGAAATTCTTAGAAATTTTGTCCGCGCGAGTTCTTGGAATCCAATGGACCAATGTTGATGGAACTCTACTATAATGAGGACCCCCATGTAAAGTTGTGCACCTTGCTATGGAATGGTAAAATATGGCGGCCGTTTCCATGGAAACAGCAAAAATGCCAAAAAATCAAAGTGTTCCAAACTGGAAGAAACTCCACAGGAATGGTAACTGGCATGTGCTGATTTGCAGTTTGACTTCGGAATTTTCAATATGGCTGCCGTTACCATGGAAACAGCTAAAATATCAAAAATTCTAACTCTTCCGTTATAAGACCCAACTGGATGAAACTTATTGAAAATGTTACCCAGTATGCCAAGATGCCAAGACAATATTTGGATACTCCAAAATGGCCGCCGTTGTCATGGAAACTGGGGGCAAGTTTAACATTGACCTAATAAGAAAATGCATAAAATCAACCATGAGTATTTCACCGAAGTCAATGAAACTGTATTGATATATAACATGACATGTGGCAATGAGATGTCTGCTTTTAGAATTTTGGAATTATCCACTGTAACCATGGCTGCAGCATAAATGTCCAAAATTTCAAAAAAAATCAAAATGTTTTAAACTGGATGAAACTTTACAGAAATGGTAACTGGCATAGGCAGAGTTGCATTTTGAAGTTGGAATTTTCAAAATGGCCGCCGTAACCATGGACACAGCAAAAATGTCCAAAATTTCAAAATGCTCCAAACTTAATGAAACTTTACTAAAAGGATACTTTGCATGTGTAGATGCACTCTTTGACTTTGGAATTTTCTAAATGGCTGCCGCTCGCCTGGCAATGGGGGAAGTTTGCCATCCGCTATTGCTTGCAATGGCAAATCTAGTTAAGTCGCCAAAACGGAGTTTTGTGGACTTTATTTTTTTGTCCCGTTTCTTATTATTATTATTATTATTATTCTTAACTCTAATTACCTAATTTGTCCGACCATTTTCTTCCAAGCCTTAAATGATGGAAACTTTATATTTGGTATGATGATTTGGGGTAGTATCCCAAGGGGTTCATTCACTTTTTTTTATTTCAAATGGGGGTTAACTTGGCACTATTTGGGGCTGGAACATGGGTGGGGTCATTTTTCGACTATTGATTCGCTACTGGTAGAACCTTTAAGTTTTGTGTAATACAAGAGACCGATGTCCAGGTGTCTATTCCACATTTTTTATTTCAGCCAGGGGTCATCTTGACATTATTTTAGGGGGTCAATTTTCATGGAACAATTTAGAACAATAGTCATGCGATTAGTCATGTGATAGTGTTGGATTATTCCTATGTACTTTTTATGTTATATAATGACAGATTATTACAGGTAGCACCATATGTAGCTGTCATTCGACTTTTGAATTTTTAAAATGGCCGCCGTTACCATGGAAACTGCAAAAATGTGATTTTTTTTTAAAATGCTTCAAATTTAAATAAATTTTACAGAGATGTTAACGAGTGTATGTAGATTTGGAATTTGACTTTGGAATTTCCAAAATGGCCGCCGTTGCCATGGAAACAACAAAAATGCAAACAATCTTGATTTGGTCCAATCTTTATGAAATTTACAGTAATGTGACCTGTCATGTGTAGATGTGCCATCGGACTTATGAAGATGTGGCATTTGACTTTGCAATTTCCAAAATGGCCACCGTAACCATGGAAACACGAATGCTTAAATTTGAAAATTGGTCCAATTTTTATGAAACTTGTAAGTTATGTGACGTGAAGATGTGATATCCGACTTTGAAATTTCAAAATGTCTGCCGTTACCATGGAAACAGCAGAACAATAGTTGGGGGCCGTTTTGGCGACTTTTGTGTTAGCATCCTAACACAGGATTACTTGTTATTATTATTATTATTATGGCACCCTCAACGGAGTTGGGGTGACGTATTGTTATTCTTCGTTTCTTTTTTTTTTCTTATTTTCTTATTCTTCTTCCACACATTTTGTCCGTCGTGTTTGTCGGAATTTAAAGGACCAATGTTGGAACTTTACTATAATGAGGACCCCCATGTAAAGTTGTGCACCTTGGTATGGAATGGTTCAAGATGGCCGCCGTTTCCATGGAAACAGCAAAAATGCGAAAAAAAATCAAAGTGTCCTAAATAGGAAGAAACTTCACAGAAATGGTAACTGGCATATGCTGATTTGCAGTTTCACTTAGGAATTTTCAAAATGGCCGCCGTTACCATGGAAATTGCAAAAATGTAAAAAATTTCAAAATGCTCAAAACTTATTGAAACTTTACAAAAATGTTTATCAGCATGTGTAGACGCACTCTTTGACTTTGGAATTTTCAAAATGGCAGCCGTTACCCTGGCAATGGGGAGAGGGGGGAGTCCGTTATTGCCAGCAATTAGAAATCTAGTTAAGTCGCAAAAACGGAGTTTTGGGGACTTTATGTTTTTGTCCCGTTTCTTATTATTATTATTATGATTATTATTCTTAACCCTAATTTGTCCGACCATTTTCTTCCAATCCTTAAATGATGGAAACTTTATATTTGGTATGTTGATGGGGTAGTATCCCTAGGGGTGCATTCACTATTTTTTATTTCAAATGGGGGTCAACTTGGCACTATTTGGGGGCCGGAACATGGGTGGGATCATTTTTCGAATATGGATTCGCTACTGGTAGAACCTTTAAGTTTTGTGTAATACAAGAGACCGATGTCCAGGTGTCCATTCCACATTTTTTTATTTCAGCCAGGGGTCATCTCTGCATTATTTTAGGGGGTCAATTTTCATGGAACATTCTTGAACAATAGTTATGTGATTAGTCATGTGATAGTGTTGAATTATTCCTATGTACTTTTTATGTTATATAATGATAGATTATTACAGGTAGCACCATATGTAGCTGTAATTCGACTTTGGAATTTTTAAAATGGCCGCCGTTACCATGGAAACTGAAAAAATGTGAATTTTTTTTAAAATGCTTCAAATTTAATGAAATTTTACAGAGATGTTAACGAGTGTATGTAGATTTGGAATTTGACTTTGGAATTTCCAAAATGGCTGCCGTTGCCATGGAAACAACAAAAATGCGAAAATCTAGATTTGGTCCAATCTTTATGAAACTTGACAGTAAGGTGACCTGTCAGGTGTAGATGTGCCATCCGAATTTTGAATTTTCAAAATGGCTGCCGTTACCATGGAAACTGCAAAAATGTCAAAAAATTTAAAATGCTTCAAACTTAATGAAACTTTACATAAATCTTGACTGTCTTATGTAGATGTGGCATATGACTTTGGAATTTCCAAAGTGGCCACCGTAACCATGGAAACACGAATGCCTAACTTTGAAAATTGGTCCAATTTTTATGAAACTTGTAAGTAATGTGACCTGTCACGTGTAGATGTGATATTCGACTTTGAAATTTTAAAATGGCTGCCGTTACCATGGAAACATCAGAACATTGGTTGGGGTCCGTTTTAGCGACTTTTGTGTTAGCATCCTAACACAGGATTACTTGTTATGTCACCCGATCGACAATGTCGGGTGACATATTGCTTTTCCTCTGTTTCTTTTTCCCTATTATTATGTCACCCGATCGACAATGTCGGGTGACATATTGTTTTTCCTCTGTTTCTTTTTCCCTATTATTATTATTATTATTTTTCTTCCACATAATTTTGTCCGCCCGCTTTCTCAGAGCCAAAGCTACCAATCCGAATGATGGTTCACTATAATAAGGAACCCTGACTTTCGAGTTGCAGTGCAACTTTGGAACTAAAAGATGGCTGCCATCACCATGGAAACTGAAAATTGGTGAAAAAATATAATTTTGGAGTTTCAAAATGGCTGTCGTTGCCATGGAAACCGCAAAAATGTGAATTTTCATAAAATGCTCTGAATGTACTGAAAATTTACAGAAAGATGTACATGCATATATGTGCAGTAACTAAATTTTTTGAAATGGCTGCCACTTAGTGGCAATGGGGGAAGATTGACATCCGCTATTGCTTGCAATGGCAATTCTAGTTATTATTATTATTATCATTTTTCTTCCACCTAATTTTGTCCGCCCGCTTTCTCAGAGCCAGAAGAACCAATCTGAATGATGGTTCACTATAACAAGGAACCCTGAGTTTCGAGTTGCAGTGCAACTTTGGAACTAAAAAATGGCTGCCATCACCATGGAAACTGAGAAATGGTGAAAAAATATAATTTTGGAGTTCGGTGAATTATTTGAGAATGCTTAAACTTAAAATCATTAGAATTTAATACAATGTAGGTGCCCACTATATACTGGTTTTGAATGATTTTGGCAATCATTGGAACTACTATGTTGCCATGGAAACTACACCAAAAATTTCAAAAATATCAAAATGCTCCAAACTTAATGAAACTTCACAGTAACGATGAGCAACATTGGTAGATGTGGAATTTGGTGTTGGAATTTCGAAAATGTCTGCCGTTACCATGGAAACAATGCAAAACAGGTCAAAATGCTCCAAAAACCTTTAAGTAGCATTTACTTTCTTAAAATGATAGGGGAAATCGATTGAAACTTTGATGGTATGTTCCCTCCCATGTACCAATGTGGTATCTGCCATTAGATTTTGGGAATGGTCTCTGTTACCATAGGAACCATCACGAATGTCAAAAATTTCAAAAATTTCAAAATGCCTCAAAATTGATGAAACTTAATATGATTGTTGACTGGCAAGTCTGGATGAGACTTTTGACTTTAGAATTTCCGAAATGGCCACCGTTGCCATGGAAACTGCAAAAATGTCAAAAATTTTCTAATTGCTTTGAACTTAATGAAACTTGATATTATTGTTAATTGGCAAATAAAGATGAGACTTTTGACTTTGAAATTTTCGAAATGGCTGCCGTTGCCATGGAAACGGCAAAAATGTGAACATTTTTAAAATGCTCTCAATCTACTGAAAATTTACAGAAAGATGTATAGCCATGCAGATATGTGCATTCACTGTTAAATTTTTTTTAAATGGCTGCCGCTTAGTGGCAATGGGGGAAGGGTGACATCCGCTATGGCTTGCAATGGCAAATCTAGTTATTATTATTATTTTTCTTCCACCTAACTTTGGAACTAAAAAATGGCTGCAGTTACCATGGAAACAGAAAAAATGTGATAAAAAAAAAAATTGCAAATCCATTAAATCTTTCATTATGAGACCCAACTGGATGAAACTTTATTGGAATGTAGCCTGGCATGCCAAGATGTGTTGACCATATTTAGAAGTTCTAAAATGGCTGCCATTACCATGGAAACCGGAGAAACATTTACCATTAGCCCCTATGGGAAATTCTTAAAAGTAGCATTTACACACTTATAATGGTAGGTCAAATTCCATGATTCTTTCATGGTATATTCCTGATCATCTGCCAAAGTTGAATCTATCTTTAAAATTTTAGAATCGGTCACTGTTACCATGGAAACAGCACAAATTCAAAAATGTTCAAAAATTTCAAAATGCTCCAAACTTTATGAAACTTTATATAAATGTTAACTGGCAAGTATAAACGAGACTTCTGGCTTTGGAATTTCCAAAATGGCCGTCGTTGCCAAGGAAACAGCAAAATTGTGTAAAAATTTCAAAATGCTCAAAATGTTCTTAAAATTTACAGAAAGATGTAAAGCCATGCATATATGTCCATTCAAAGTTTAAAATTTTCAAAATGGCTGTCGCTTAGAGGCAATGGGGGGAAGGGTGACATCCGCTATTGCTTGCAATGGCAAATCTAGTTATTATTATTATTATTATTATTATTATTCTTAACCCATAATTTGTCATACCTTTTTCTTCCAAGCCTTAAATGATGGAAACTTTATATTTGGTTTGAAGATGGGGTAGTATCCCTAGGGGTGCATTCATTATTTTTTTATTTCAAATGGGGGTCAACTTGGCACTTTTTGGGAGCCGGAACATGGGTGGGGTCATTTTTCGAGTATTGATTCGCTACTGGTAGAACCTTTAAGTTTTGTGTAATACAAGAGACCGATGTCCAGGTGTCCATTCCACATTTTTTGTTTCAGCCAGGGGTCATCTTGGCATTATTTTAGGGGGTCAATTTTCATGGAACATTCTAGAACAATAGTCATGTGATTAGTCATGTGATAGTGTTGAATTATTCTTATGTACTTTTTATTTTAAATAATGATAGATTATTACAGGTAGCACCATATGTAGCTGTAATTCGACTTTGGAATTTTTAAAATGGCCGCCGTTACCATGGAAACTGGAAACATGTGAAATTTTTTGAAAATGCTTCAAATTTAATAAAATTTTACAGAGATGTTAACGAGTGTATGTAGATTTGGAATTTAACTTTGGAATTTCCAAAATGGCCGCCGTTGCCATGGAAACAACAAAAATGCGAAAAATCTAGATTTGGTCCAATCTTTATGAAACTTGACAGTAATGTGACCTGTCATGTGTAAATGTGCAATACGACTTTGGAATTTTCAAAATGGCTGCCGTTGCCATGGAAACTGCAAAAATGTAAAAAAAACTCAAAATGCTTTAAACTTAATGAAACTTTACACAAATATTGACTGTCTTATGTAGATGTGGCATTTGACTTTGGAATTTCTAAAATGGCATCCGTAACCATGGAAACACGAATGCCTAAATTTGAAAATTGGTCCAATTTTTATGAAACTTGTAAGTAATGTGACCTGTCACATGTAGATGTAATATCCGACTTTGAAATTTCAAAATGGCTGCCGTTTCCATGGAAACAGCAGAACAATGGTTGGGGGCCGTTTTGGCGACTTTTGTGTTAGCATTCTAACACAGAATTACTTGGTATTATTATTATTAAGTCGCCAAAACGGAGTTTTGAGGACTTTATGTTTTTGTCCAGTTTCCTATTATTATTATTAAGTCGCCAACACGGAGTTTTGGGGACTTTATGTTTTTGTCTCGTTTCGTATTATTATTATTATTATATATGGCACCCCCAACGGAGTTGGGGTGACATATTGTTATTCTACATTTCTTTTTTTTTTCTTAATATGGCACCCTAAACGGAGTTTGGGTGACATATTGTTATTGTACGTTTCTTTTTTTCTTATTATTTTTTTTCTTCCACTATTTTTGTCCAGCTTATATCTTGGAATTGTATGAAGCAATTGTTATGGAACTATACCATAATGTTAACCAGCATGTGCAGATTTGCAATCGGGATATGGCATCATCAAGATGGCTGCCGTTGCCATGGAAACTGATAAAATGTGAAAAAAAAATTCAAATTCTAAATCTTTCATTATAAGACCCAACTGGATGAAACTTTATGGAAATGTTGCCTGGTATCCCTAGATGTGCATGCAATATTAGGAAGTTCCAAAATGGCCGCTATTGTCAAGGAAAGAGGGCGAAAGTTTAACATTGACCCTATGGGGAAACACATTGAAGTTGCATTTTATGCAAGAATATTAGATCAAACCTTATAAAACTGAACGGATATGTAACATGGCATGTCTCAAAGTGGACCCTGTTTTGGAATTTTGAAAAATGTACCCGTTACCATGGAAATAGCAAAAATTTCAAAAATTTCAAAATGCTCCAAAATTGATGAAACTTTACAACAATGTTAATAGACATCTGTAGATGCGCTCTTTGACTTTGGATTTTTCAAAATGGCTGGCACTCACCTGGCAATGGGGAAGGGTGCCATCCGTTATTGCTAGCAATTACAAATTTAGTTATTATTTTTATTCTTCCACACTTTTTGTCCGAGCTATTTCTCGGAATGGAATGGACCAATGTTGATGGAACTATATCATAATGTGAACCACTATGTGAAGTTGTGCAAGAGACATTGGAATGGATCAAAATGGCCGCCGTTACCATGGAAACAGCAAAAATGTAAAAAAAAATCAAATTTCTAAATCTTTTGTTTTAAGAGCCATCTTATTGAAACTTTATGCAAATATTGCCAGTGGTTCCCTGAGGTACCATCAGTACTTAGAAATTCCAAAATGGCTGCCATTGCCATGGAAACAGGAGAAAAGTATAACTTCGACCCTATGGGGAAAAACATTAAAGTAGCATTTTCTTAAATAATATCCGATCAAACACAATGAAACTTCATGAATATATAACATGGCATAAGTCAATGTTGCAGCTGTTGTTGGAATTTTCGAAATGGACACCGCAACCATGGAAACAGCAAAAATGTCCAAAAACTTCAAAATGCTCCAAAACTTAAACAAACTTGAAATAATTGTTGATTGGTAAGTTAAGATGAGACATTTGAACTTGGAATTTCCAAAATGGCCGCCGTTACCATGGAAACTGCAAAATGAGAAATATTGAAAAATGCTCCAAATTTTCTGAAAATTTGCAGACTGATGTGTTATGATGTATTTATGTGCAAAGACTGTTTAAAATTTTCAAAATGGCTGCAGTTTAGTGGCAATGTGGGATGGGTGCCATCCGCTATTGCTTGCAATGGCAAATCTAGTTTTTTTTAATTTTTATTCTTCCACACATTTTGTCCATGTTATTTCTCGGGATTGGTCAGACCCATGTTGATGGAACTATACCATAATATGAACCGCCATTTGAAGTTATGCAAGAGACATTGGAATGGTAATTAATGGCCGCTGTTACCATGTAAACTGCAAAAATATAAAAAAAAATCAAAATTCTAAATCTTTTGTTATAAGAGGCAACCTCTTGAAAGATTATGTACATGTTTGCAGTGGTGCCCTGAGGTACCAACAGTACTTGGAATTTTCAAAATGGCTGCCATTGCCATGAAAACTGGAGAAAAGTTTAACATTGATCCTATGGGAAAAAACATCAAAGCAGCATTTTCTTAAGGAATATAAGATCAAACTGAAACAAGTTTCGTGTATATATAACATGGCATAAGTCAATGTTAAAACTGTTGTTGGAATTTTCGAAATGGATACCGTTACCATGGAAACAGCAAAAATGTCCAAAAATCTCAAAATGCTCCAAACTTAATGAAACTTATTATAAATGATAAATGGCAAGTAAAGATAAGACTTTAGACTTCAGAATTTCAAAAATGGCAGCCGTTGCCATGGAAACATAAAAAATTGAAAAATTGCACAAAACTTTCTGAAAATTTACAAACAAATATGTTGAAATGTATATATGTGTAAATACTGTTTTAAATTTTCAAAATGGCTGTAGTTTAGTGGCAATGTGGAAAGGGTGCCATCCGCTATAGCTTGCAATGGCAAATCTAGTTATGGCACTCTCAACGGAGTTGGGGGGACATATTGTTATTCTACGTTTTTTTTTCTTATTATTATGGCACCCTCAACGGAGTTGGGGTGACATATTGTTATTCTACGTTTCTTTTTTTTCCTTATTATGGCACCCTCAACAGAGTTGGGGTGACATACTGTTATTCTACGTTTCTTTTTATTTCTTATTTTTCTTCCACACATTTTGTACGCGCGAGTTCTTGGAATCCAATGGACCAATGCTGATGGAACTCTACTATAATGAGGACCCCCATGTAAATTTGTGCACATTGCTATGGAATGGAGAAAAATGGCCGCCGTTTCCATGGAAACAGCAAAAATGCGAAAAAAATAAAAGTGTTCCAAACTGGAAGAAACTCCACAGGAATGGTAACTGGCATGTGCTGATTTGCAGTTTGACTTCGGAATTTTCAAAATTGCTGCCGTTACCATGGAAACAGCTACAATATCAAAAATTCTAACTCTTTCGTTATAAGACCCAACTGGATGAAACTTTATGAAAATGTTACCCAGTATGCTAAGATGTCAAGACAATATTTGGATAGTCCAAAATGGCCGCCGTTGTCATGGAAACTTGGGACAAGTTTTACATTGACCCTATAATAAAATGCATAAAATCAGCATTTTCTTAAAGAGTATTTGACCAAAGTCAATGAAACTGTATTGATATTTTAGAATTTTGAAATTATCCACTGTAACCATGGAAACAGCAAAAATGTTCAAAATTTCAAAAACAAATCAAAATGCTGCAAACTGGATGAAACTTTACAGAAATGGTAACTGGCATGGGCAGAGTTGCATTTTGACGTTGGAATTTTCAAAATGGCCGCCGTAACCATGGAAACAGCAAAAAAGTTCAAAATTCAAAATGCTCCAAACTTAATGAAACTTTACAAAAAAGATAATTTGCATGTGTAGATGCACTTTTTGACTTTGGAATTTGCTAAATGGCTGCCGCTCACCTGGCAATGGGGGAAGGGTGCCATCCGCTATTGCTTGCAATAGCAAATCTAGTTATTACTTTTCCTCTGTTTCTTTGTTATTATTATTATTCTTCCAATGATTTTTGTCCGGCAGCTTTTTTGGAGCCAATGGAACCAATCTTAATGATAGTTCGCTATGATGAGGAACACAAAATTTCGGGTTGCAGTAGGTCTTAAGAACATTAAAAATGGCTGCCGTTACCATGAAAAACGGAACAAATGTGAAAAAAACCAGTTTATGGTTTTGGTGAATTATTTGGAGATGCTTAAACTTAGAATCATTATAATTTAATACCATGTAGGTGCCCACTATATACTGGTTTTGGATGATTTTAGCAATCATTGGAACTATTATGTTGCCATGGAAACTACACCAAATATTTCAAAAATATCAAAATGCTCCAAAATTAAAGAAATTTCACAGTAACGATGAGCAACATTGGAAGATGTGGCATTTGGAGTTGGAATTTCAAAAAAGGCTGATGTTACCATGGAAACAAAGCAAAAAGGTCAAAATGCTCCAAAAACTTCAGGGTTTGGTGAATAATTTCGATATGATTTAACTTAAAATCATCAATTTTTTATACCATTTAGTTGTCCACTATATACAGGTTTTGAATGATTTTGACAATCATTGGAACTACTATGGCTTCCGTTACCATGGAAACAAGGCAAGAAAGGAAAAATTATGCGTAAAATTTGTAAATCATCTAAATGTTCTAAAAAATTACAGAAAGATGAATAGCCATCAGTATATATGTGCATTTACTGTTTAAAATTTCAAAACTGGCTGCAATCTAGTGGCAATGGGGGAAGGGTGACATCTGCTATTGCTTGCAATGGCAAATCTAGTTATTATTATTTTTCTTCCACACATTTTGTCCACGCGATTTCTCGAAATCCAGTGGACCAATGTTGATGGAACTCTACTATATTGAGGACACCCATGTGAAGTTTTGCACGAAGCATGGAATGGTTCAAGATGGCTGCCGTTACCATGGAAATGGAAAAATGTGAAAAAATCCAGTTTTTGGTTTTGGTGAACTGTTCGGATATGCTTAAACTCAGGATCATTATATTTTAATACAATGTAGGTGCCAAGTATATATTGGTGTTGGATGATTTTGGCAATCATTGGAACTACTATGTTGCCATGGAAACTACACCAAAAATTTCAAAAATATCAAAATGCTTCAAATTTAATGAAACTTCATAGTAACGATGAGCAACATTGGTAGATGTGAAATTTGGCGTTTCTCGAAAATGTCTGCCGTTACCATGGAAACAATGCAAAAAGGTCAAAATGCTCCAAAAACTTAAGGGTTTGGTGAATAATATGGGTATGCTATAACTTGAAATCATCAAATTTTTATACAATGTAGTTGTCCACTATATACAGGATTTGGATGATCTTCACAATCATTAGAACTACTATGTTACCATGGATACAGGAGCAAAATTTTCAAAATTTTTAGAATGCTTCAAACTTAATGAAACTTCACAATAATATTGACTGGCAGGTGTAGAAGTGGTAATTGGTGTTAGAATTTCTGAAATGGCTGCCGTTGTCATGGAAACTGGGGGCAAGTTTAACATTGACCCTATGGGAAAATGCATAAAATCAGCAATTTCTTAAAGAGTATTTCACCAAAGTGAATGAAACTGTATTGATATATAACATGACACGTAGCAATGAGATGTCTGCTTGTAGAATGTTGGAATTATCCACTGTAACCATGGATACAGCAAAAATGTCCAAAGTTTCAAAAAAATAAAAATGCTGCAAACTGGATGAATCTTTACAGAAATGGTAACTGGCATAAACAGAGTTGCATTTTGAAGTTGGAATTTTCAAAATGGCCGCGGTAACCATGGAAACAGCAAAAATGTCTAAAATTTTGAAATGCTCCAAACTTAATCAAACTATACAAAAAGGATTATTTGCATGTGAAGATGCACTCTTTGAATTTTAAATTTTCTAAATGGCTGCCGCTCGCCTGGCAATGGGGGAAGGGTGCCATCCGCTATTGCTTGCAATTGCAAATCTAGTTATTTTTCTTCTACTTTTTTTGTCCGGAGCAGTTCTCAGAATAGAATGGACCAACGTTGATGGAACTATGGTATACTCTTGACCACCATGCGAAGTTGTCCCTCTGACTTTGGAATGGTGAAGATGGCCACCGTTACCATGGATACAGCAAAAATGCGAAAAAAAAATCAAAGTGTTCCAAAGTGGAAGAAACTTCACAGAAATGGTAACTGGCATGTGCTGATTTACAGTTTGACTTTGGTATTTTCAAAATGGCCGCTGCTACCATGGAAACTGCAAAAATGTCAAAAATTTCAAAAAGCTCCAAAATTTATGAAACTTTAAAAAAATGTTAATTTGCAAGTGAAGATGCACTCTTTGACTGAGGAATTTTCAAAATGGCAGCCGTTACCCTGGCAATGGGGGAAGGGTGCCATCCGTTATTGCTAGGAATTACAAATCTAGTTATTTTTATTATTCTTCCACTTTTTTGTCCAGCTGATATCTTGGAATTCTATGAACCAATGGTCATGGAACTATATCATAATATTACCCAGCATGTGCAGATTTGCAAACAGGGTATGGCATATTCAAGATGGCGGCCGTTGTCATGGAAACTGACAAAATGTGAAAAAATTTCAAAATTCTAAATCTTTCATTATAAGACCCAAGTGGATGAAACTTTATGGAAGGGTTACCTGATATGCCCAGATGTGCATGCAATATTAAGAATTTCCAAAATGGCTGCCATTGTCATGGAAACAGGGCGAAAGTTTAACATTGACCCTATGGGAAAACACGTTCAAGCTGCATTTCTTACAAGAATATTGGATCAAATCTAATAAAACTTTATGGATATGTAACATGACATGTCCGAAAGTGGCACCTGTCTTTGGAATTTTGGAAATGGTAACAGTTACCATAGAAACAGCAAAAAAATTTAATTTGTAAAATGCTCTAAAATTTATGAATTTTAACAACTATGTTAATAGACATCTGTAAATGCGCTCTTTGACTTTAGAATTTTCAAAATGGCTGCCGCTCGCCTGGCAATGGGGGAAGGGTGCCATCCGTTATTGCTAGCAATTACAAATCTAGTTATTATGTCACCCGATCGACAATGTCGGGTGACATATTGCTTTTCCTCTGTTTCTTTTTCCCTATTATTATTATTATTATGTCACCCTCAACGGAGTTGGGGTGACATACTGTTATTCTACGGTTTTTTTTTTCTTATTTTTCTTCCACACATTTTGTCCGCGCGAGTTCTTGCAATCAAATGGACTAATGTTGATGGAACTCTACTATGATGAGGACCCCCATGTAAAGTTGTGCACCTAGCTATGGAATGGTAAAAAATGGCCGCCGTTTCCATGGAAACAGCAAAATTGCGAAAAAAATCAAAGTGTTCCAAATTGAAAGAAACTCCACAGAAATGTTAACTGGCATGTGCTGATTTGCAGTTTGACTTTGGAATTTTCAAAATGGCTGTCGTTACCATGGAAACAGTTAAAATATCAAAAATTCTTACTCTTTCGTTATAAGACCCAACTGAATGAAACTTTATGAAAATGTTACCCAGTAAGCTAAGATATCAAGACAATATTTGGATAGTCCAAAATTGCCGCCGTTGTCATGGAAACTTGGGGCAAGTTTTACATTGACCCTATGTGAAAATGCATAAAATCAGCATTTTCTTAGAGTATGTCACCAAAGTCAATGAAACTGTATTTATATATAACATGAAATGTGACAATGAGATGTCTGCTTCTAGAATTTTGGAATTATCCACTGTAACCATGAAAACAGCAAAAATGTCCAAAATTTCCAAAAAAATCAAAATACTCCAAACTTGATAAAACTTCACAAAATGTCAACTGAAATGTGCAGAGTTGCTATTTGTCTTTGGAATTTTCAAAATGGCCGCCGTTTTCATGGGAAAACCGCAAAAAAAAAACATCAGCTGACTGCGGTATGAGCTTCGCTCATTGTTGAAGGCCGTATAGTGACCTATAATTGTTATTTTATGTGTCATTTTGTCTCTTGTGGATAGTTGTCTCATTGGCAATCATACCACATCTTCTTTTTTATTTATAAAACAGCTCGTAAATTTGAGGCAACATTCTGTAATCAAGAGTATTTGCATACGATCAAATACAAATCTGTACTGCAAAACATCTTCTAGAATATGCTAGAAGAGAAAAAAATATATAATTTAACGTGCTTCTATTCTATACAAAAATCGTGCTTTCATATCACATCTTCCTATATCTATTTGAAGAGAAAATCTCTACATATTAGTGACATTTCTGTACTTGCATTAAATAACACATCCGTGAATCACACACCTGCTAAAAATACGCATTAGCTGAAATCAATCGATGAACGTGTAATTTAATTGTACAAGATAAGACACATGTATCGTGTGATACGCGAGCTATTAAAGAACAAAAATGAACAGTTAGTATGCCGCTTCGTCAATATATACACATGTTGTCTGTCCAAGGTCCCTCTAAAAAGAATATAAATATGCTACGATAATATACTTGCGCATCACGTTACACCACGTTCTTCCTCGCGCGTGGGTCTAATTTTAGATTCTAAAGAATTCCCAAACTATGTATAGAACTCAAACTTATTCTACGGGAAGTGAAATAGTTGCTGCTACTGTGGCAATGTCCAGTACAGGGTGACATCCTCCGCGGAGTTGGGGTGACATATTGTTATTCTACGTTTCTTTTTCTCTTATTATTTGTTTTATTATGGCACCCTCAACGGAGTTGGGGTGACATACTGTTATTCTACGTTTCTTTTTTTTCTTATTTTTCTTCCACACATTTTGTCCGCGCGAGTTCTTGGAATCCAATGGACTAATGTTGATGGAACTCTACTATGATGAGGACCCCCATGTAAAGTTGTGCACCTTGCTATGGAATGATAAAAAATGGCCGCCGTTTCCATGGAAACAGCAAAAATGCGAAAAAAATCAAAGTGTTCCAAATTGAAAGAAACTCCACAGGAATGTTAACTGGCATGTGCTGAATTGCAGTTTGACTTCAGAATTTTCAAAATGGCTGCCGTTACCATGGAAACAGCTAACATATCAAAAAGTCTAACTCTTTCGTTATAAGACCCAATGGAAACAGCAAAAATGTGAAAAATTTCAAAATGCTCCAAATGTTCTGAAAATTTACAGAAAGATGTATTGCCATGCTTATATGTGCATTCACTGTTTGAAATTTTTCAAATGGCTGCCACTTAGTGGCAATGGGGGGAAGGGTCCCATCCGCTGTTGCTTGCAATGGCAAATCTAGTTATGGCACCCTCAACGGAGTTGGGGTGACATACTGTTATTCTACGTTTCTTTCTTTTCTCATTATTTTTCTTGCACAAATTTTGTCCGCGCGAATTCTTGAAATCCAATGAACCAATGTTGATGGAACTCTACTATAATGAGGACCCTTATGTAAAGTTGTGCACCTTGCTATGGAATGGTAAAAAATGGCCGCCGTTTCCATGAAAACAGCAAAGATGCGAACAAATCAAAGTGTTCCAAACTGGAAGAAACTCCACAGGAATGGTAATTGGCATATGCTGATTTGCAGTTTGACTTCGGAATTTTCAATTTGGCTGCCGTTACCATGGAAACAGCTAAAATATCAAAAATTTTAACTCTTCCGTTATAAGACCCAACTGGATGAAACTTTATGAAAATGTTACCCAGTATGCTAAGATGCCAAGACAATATTTGGATACTCCAAAATGGCCGCCGTTGTCATGGAAACTGGGGGCAAGTTTAAAATTGACCCTATGGGAAAATGCATAAAATCAGCATTTTCTTAAAGAGTATTGGACCAAAGTCAATGAAACTGTATTGATATATAACATGACATGTGGCAATGAGATGTCTGCTTTTAGAATTTTGGAGTTATCCACTGTACCCATGGCTGCAGCATAAATGTCCAAAATTTAAAAAAAAATCAAAATGCTGCAAACTGGATGAAACTTTACAGAAAAGGTAACTGGCATAGGCAGAGATGCATTTTGAGGTTCGAATTTTCGAAATAGCCGCCGTAACCATGGAAACAGCAAAAATGTCCAAAATTTCAAAATGCTCCAAACTTAATGAAACTTTACAAAAAGGATAATTTGCATGACTGTGTAGTTGCACTCTTTGACTTCGGAATTTTCTAAATGGCTGCCACTCACCTGACAACGGAGGAAGGGTGCCATCCGCTATTGCTTGCAATTGCAAATCTAGTTATTTTTCTTCAACTATTTTTGTCCGGAGCAGTTCTCAGAATAGAATGGACCAAAGTTGATGGAACTATGGTATACTGTTGACCACCATGCGAAGTTGTCCCTCTTACTTTGGTATGGTCAAGATGGCCACTGTTACCATGGATACAGCAAAAATGCGAAAAAAATCAAAGTGTTCCAAAGTGGAAGAAACTTCACAGGAATGGTAACTGGCATGTGCTGATTTACAGTTTGACTTCGGAATTTCCAAAATGGCCGCTGCTACCATGGAAACCTCAAAAATGTCAAAAATTTCAAAAAGCTCCAAAATTTATGAAACTTTAAAAAAATTTTAATTTGCAAGTGTAGATGCACTTTTTGACTGAGGAATTTTCAAAATGGCTGCCGTTACCCTGGCAATGGGCGAAGGGTGCCATCCGTTATTGCTAGCAATTACAAATCTAGTTATTTTTATTATTCTTCCACTTTTTTGTCCAGCTTATATCTTGGAATTCTATGAACCAATGGTCATGGAACTATATCATAATATTACCCAGCATGTGCAGATTTGCAAACAGGGTATGGTATATTCAAGATGGCGGCCGTTGTCATGGAAATTGACAAAATGTGAAAAAATTTCAAAATTCTAAATCTTTCATTATAAGACCCAAGTGGATGAAACTTTATGGAAATGTTACCTGATATGCCCAGATGTGCATGCAATATTGAGAATTTCCAAAATGGCTGCCATTGCCATGGAAACAGGGCGAAAGTTTAACATTGACCCTATGGGAAAACACGTTCAAGCTGCATTTCTTACAAGAATATTGGATCAAATCTAATAAAACTTTATGGATATGTAACATGGCATGTCCGAAAGTGGCACCTGTCTTTGGAATTTTGGAAATGGTAACCGTTACCATAGAAACAGCAAAAAATTTTAATTTTTAAAATGCTCTAAAATTTATGAATTTTAACAACTATGTTAATAGACATCTGTAGATGCGCTCTTTGACATTAGAATTTTCAAAAATGGCTGCCGCTCGCCTGGCAATGGGGGAAGGGTGCCATCCGTTATTACTAGCAATTACAAATCTAGTTATTATGTCACCCGATCGACAATGTCGGATGACATATTGCTTTTCCTCTGTTTCTTTTTCCCTATTATTATTATTATTATTACTGTTATTCTACGTTTTTTCTTTTCTTATTTTTCTTCCACACATTTTGTCCGCGCGAGTTCTTGCAATCAAATGGACCAATGTTGATGGAACTCTACTATAATGAGGACCCCCATGTAAAGTTGTGCACCTTGCTATGGAATGGTAAAAAATGGCCGGGGTTTCCATGGAAACAGCAAAAATGCAACAAAAATCAAAGTGTTCAAAACTGAAAGAAACTTTACAGGAATGGTAACTGGCATGTGCTGATTTGCAGTTTGACTTCGGAATTTTCAAAATGGCTGTCGTTACCATGGAAACAGTTAAAATATCAAAAATTCTAACTCTTTCGTTATAAGACCCAACTGAATGAAACTTTATGAAAATGTTACCCAGTATGCTAAGATATCAAGACAATATTTGGATAGTCCAAAATGGCCGCCGTTATCATGGAAACTGGGGGCAAGGTTTACATTGATCCTATGTGAAAATGCATAAAATCAGCATTTTCTTAGAGTATGTCACCAAAGTCAATGAAACTGTATTTATATATAACATGAAATGTGACAATGAGATGTCTGCTTCTAGAATTTTGGAATTATCCACTGTAAACATGGAAACAGCAAAAATGTCCAAAATTTCCAAAAAAATCAAAATGCTCCAAACTTGATAAAACTTCACAAAATGTCAACTGAAATGTGCAGAGTTGCTATTTGTCTTTGGAATTTTCAAAATGGCCGCCGTTTTCATGGGAAAACCGCAAAAAAAAAACATCAGCTGACTGCGGTATGAGCTTCGCTCATTGTTGAAGGCCGTATAGTGACCTATAATTGTTATTTTATGTGTCATTTTGTCTCTTGTGGATAGTTGTCTCATTGGCAATCATACCACATCTTCTTTTTTATTTATAAAACAGCTCGTAAATTTGAGGCAACATTCTGTAATCAAGAGTATTTGCATACGATCAAATACAAATCTGTACTGCAAAACATCTTCTAGAATATGCTAGAAGAGAAAAAAATATATAATTTAACGTGCTTCTATTCTATACAAAAATCGTGCTTTCATACCACATCTTCCTATATCTATTTGTAGAGAAAATCTCTACATATTAGTGACATTTCTGTACTTGCATTAAAGAATATATCCGTGAATCACACACCTGCTAAAATTACGCATTAGCTGAAATCAATCGATGAACGTGTAATTTAATTGTACAAGATAAGACACATGTATCGTGTGATACGCGAGCTATTAAAGAACAAAAATGAACAGTTAGTATGCCGCTCCGTCAATATATACACATAATGTCTGTCCAAGGTCCCTCTAAAAAGAATATAAATATGCTACGATAATATACTTGCGCATCACGTTACACCACGTTCTTTCTCGCGCGTGGGTCTAATTTTAGATTCAAAAGGATTCCCAAACTATGTATAGAACTCAAACGTATTCTACGGGAAGAGAACAAAAAAAGGGGGGGGGGATCAAAGATATGCCAATTCCAGCATGTTATTATTTTTTTTCTTCCACTTAATTTTGTCCGCCAGTTTTCTCAGAGCCAAAGGAACTATCTAAATGATGGTGCACTACATGTATAACAAGGAATCCTGACTTTCGAGTTGCAGTGCAACTTTGGAACTAAAAAATGGCTGCCGTTACCATGAAAACCGAAAACAGATGAAAAAATAAAATTATATGGTTTGGTGAATTATTTGGAAATGTTTTGACTTAAAATCATCAAATTTTAATACAATGTATGTGTTTACTATATACTGGTTTTGGATGATTTTGGCAATCATCGGACCTACTATGTTGCCATGGAAACTACACCAAACATTTCAGAAATATCAAAAGATCCAAACCTTATGAAACTTCACAGTAATGATGAACAACATTAGTAGATGTGGTATTTGGCTTTGGAATTTCCAAAATGGCTTTCGATACCATGGAAACAATGCCAAAAAGGTCAAAATGCTTCAAAAACCTTAAAGTAGCCTTTGCTCTCTTACAATGGTAGGTCAAATCCATTGAAACCTGGACGGTATGTTCCCTCCCATGTACCAATGTGGCATCTGTCATTACATTTTGGGAATTGTCTCTGTAACCATGGAAACCAGCAAAAATTTCAAAAATGTCAAAATGCTCCAAACTTGATAAAACTATTCTTTACAAAAATCGTGCTTTGAAGAGAAAATCGCCACCAAGAGAGAGGGAAACACTAAGAGTTCATATTAGTGACATTTCTGTACTTGCATTAAAGTACACATCCGTGAATCACACACCTGCTAAAATATACACATTAGCTGAAATCAATCGATGAACGTGTAATTTAATTATACAAGATAAGATACATGTATCGTGTGATACGCGAGCTATTAAAGAACAAAAATGAACAGTTAGTATGCCGCTCCGTCAATATATACACATGTTGTCTGTTCAAGGTCCCCTCTAAAAAGAATATAGATGTGCTAAGTCTACGATAATATACTTGCGCATCACGTGACGCCACGTTCTTCCTCGCGCGTGGGTCTATTTTTAGGTTATAAAGAATTCCCAAACAAAGTACAGAACTCAAACTTATTCCACGGGAAGAGAAAAGGGGGGGGGGGGATCAAAGATATGCCAATTCCAGCATGTATAATAGATGTGCAATTTGACTTTGGTACACTCAAAATAGTTGCTGCTACTGTGACAATGTTCAGTACAGGATGACATACTCCGCTATTGCTTGCAATAGCAAATCTAGTTATGTCACCCGATCGACAATATCGGGTGACATATTGCTTTTCCTCTGTTTCTTTTTCCCTATTATTATGTAACCCTATCGACAATGTCGGGTGACATATTGCTTTTCCTCTGTTTCTTTTTCCCTATTATTGTTATTATGTCACCCGATCGACAATGTCGGGTGACATATTGCTTTTCCTCTGTTTCTTTGTTATTATTATTATTCTTCCAATGATTTTTTTCCGGTAGTTTTTTTGGAGCCAATGGAACCAATCTTAATGATAGTTCACTATAATGAGGAACACAAAATTTCTGGTTGCAGTAGGTCTTAAGAACACAAAAAATGGCTGCCGTTACCATGGAAACGGAAAAAATGTGAACAAATCCAGTTTTTGGGTTTGGTGAACTATTTGAATATGCTTAAACTTAGAATCATTATAATTTAATACAATGTAGGTGCCCACTATATACTGGTGTTAGATGATTTTGGCAATCATTGGAACTACTATGTTGCCATGGAAACTACACCAAAAATTTCAAAATAATCAAAATGCTCCAAACTTAAAGAAACTTACAGTAACGATGAGCAACATTGGAAGATGTGGCATTTGGAGTTAGAATTTCCAAAATGGCTGGTGTTACCATGGAAACAATGCAAAAAGGTCAAAATGCTCCAACAACTTTAGTGTTTGGTGAATTATTTTGGTTTGCTTAAACTTGAAATCATCAAATTTTTATACAATATAGTTGTCCATTATATACAGGTTTTGAATGATTTTGACAATCATCATGATCATTGGAACTACTATGTTACCATGGATACATGAGCAAAAATTTCAAAAATTTCAGAATGCTTCAAACTTAATGAAACTTCACAATAATGTTGGACTGTCATGTGTGGAAGCGGCAGTTGGCATTGGAATTTCCAAAATGGCTGCCGTTACCATGGAAACAAGGCAAAAAAGGAAAAATTATGCGTTAAATTTGTAAATCCGCTAAATGTTCTAAAAAATTTAAGAAATATGTATAGCCATCAGTATATATGTACAATCACTGTTTAAAATTTTAAAACTGGCTGCAATCTAGTGACAATGGGGGAAGGGTGACATCCGCTATTGCTTGCAATGGCAAATCTAGTAATTATTATTATTTTTCTTCCATCTAATTTTGTCCGCCCGTTTTCTCAGAGCCAAAGGAACCAATCTAAATGATGGGGCACTATAACAAGGAACCCTGACTTTCGAGTTGCAGTGCAACTTTGGAACTAAAAAATGGCTGCCGTTACCATGGAAACAGAAAAAATGTGAAAAAAAATAAATAAATTGCAAATCCATTAAATCTTTCATTATAAGACCCAACTGAATGAAACTTTAGTGGAATGTAGCCTGACATGCCATGATGTGTTGACCATATTTAGAAGTTCTAAAATGGCTGCCATTGGAGAAACATTTACCATTAGCCCCTATGGGAAATTCTTAAAAGTAGCATTTACTCACTTATAATGGTAGGTCAAATTCCTTGATTCTTTCATGGTATATTCCTAGTCATCTGCCAAAGTTGCATCCGTCTTTAAAATTTTAGAATCGGTCACTGTTACCATGGAAACAGCACAAATTAAAAAATGTTCAAAAATTTCAAAATGCTCCAAACTTTATGAAACTTAATATAAATGTTAACTGGCAAGTATAAATGAGACTTCTGGCTTTGGAATTTCCAAAATGGCCGCCGTTGCCAAGGAAACAGCAAAATTGTGTAAAAATTTCAAAATGCTCCAAATGTTCTGAAAATTTACAGAAAGATGTAAAGCCATGCATATATGTCCATTTTCTGTTTAAAATTTTCAAAATGGCTGCGTCTTAGAGGCAATGGGGGGAAGGGTGACATCCGCTATTGCTTGCAATGGCAAATCTAGTTATTATTATTATTATTATTATTTTTCTTCCACCTAATTTTGCCCTCCCGCTTTCTTAGAGCCAAAAGAACCAATCTGAATGATGGTTCACTATAACAAGGAACCCTGACTTTCCAGTTGCAGTGCAACTTTTGAACTAAAAAATGGCTGCCATCACCATGGAAACTGAAAAATGGTGAAAAAATACAATTTTGGATTTTGGTGATTTATTTTAGAATGCTTCAACCCTAAATTATTAGATTTTAATACAATGTAGGTGCCCACTATATACTGGTTTTGGATGATTTTCGCAATCATAGGAACTACTATGTTGTCATGGAAACAACACCAAAAATTTCAAAAATATCAAAATGCTCCAAATTTCATGAAACTTCCCAGTAACGATGAGCAACATTGATAGATGTGGAATTTGGCCTTTGAATTTCTAAAATGTCTGCCGTTACCATGAAAACAATGCAAATATGGTCAAAATGCTTCAAAAACCTTAAAGTGGCATTTACTTTCTTAAAATGGTAGGTCAAATCCATTGAAACTTTAATGGTATGTTGCCTCCCATGTACCAATGTGGCACCTGTCATTAAAATTTGGGAATGGTCTCTGTTACCATAGGAACCATTACAAATATCAAAAATTTCAAAAAATTCAAAATGCTCCAAAATTGATGAAACTTAATAGGATTGTTGATTGCCAAGTCTGGATGAGACTTTTGACTTCGGAATTGCAAAATAGCCACCGTTGCCATGGAAACTTCAAAAATGTCAAAAATTTTCAAAATGCTTTGAACGTCATGAAACTTGATATTTTTGTTAGCTGCCAAGTATAGATGAGACTTTTGACTTTTAAATTTTCAAAATGGCTGCCGTTGCCATGGAAACGTTAAGAATGCGATTTTTTTTAAAATGCTCTGAATGTACTGAAAATTTACAGAAAGATGTATAGCCATGCATATATATGCATTCACTGTTAACATTTCTTGAAATGGCTGCCGCTTATTGGCAATGGGGGAAGGGTGACATCCGCTATTGCTTGCAATGGCAATTCTAGTTATTATTATTATTTTTCTTCCACACATTTTGTCCACGCGATTTCTCGAAATCCAATGGACCAATGTTGATGGAACTCTACTATATTGAGAACCCCCATGTGAAGTTTTGCACGAAGCATGGAATGGTTCAAGATGGCGACCGTTTCCATGGAAACGGAACAAATGTGAAAAAATCCAGTTTTTGGTTTTGGTAAACTATTTGGATATGCTTAAACTTAGAATCAGTATATTTTAATACAATGTAGGTGTCCACTATATACTGGTGTTGGATGATTTTGGCAATCATTGGAACTACTATGTAGCCATAGAAACTACACCAAAAATTTCAAAAATATCAAAATGCTCCAAACTTAACGAAACTTCACAGTAACGGTGAGCAACATTGGAAGATGTGGCATTTGAACATACTGTTATTCTACGTTTCTTTTTTTTCTTATAATTTTTTTCGCACAAATTTTGTCCGCGCGAGTTCTTGGAATCCAATAGACCAATGTTGATGGAACTCTACTATAATGAGGACCCCCATAGTTAGAATTTCCAAAATGGCTACTGTTACCATGGAAACACTACAAAAAGGTCAAAATGGTTCAAAAACTTCGGGGTTTGGTGAACACTTTTCGTATGCCTCAAACTTAATGAAACTTCACAATAATGTTGACTGTCATGTGTGGAAGCGGCAATTGACGTTGGAATTTCCAAAATAGCTGCCGTTACCATGGAAACAAGGCAAAAAAGGTAAAATTATGCGTAAAATTTGTAAATCCGCTAAATGTTCTAAAAAATTACAAAAAGATGTATAGCCATCAGTATATATGTGCATTCACTCTTTAAATTTTAAAACTAGCTGCAATCTAGTGGCAATGTTGGAAGGGTGCCATCCGCTATTGCTTGCAATGACAAATCTAGTTATGGCATCCTCAACGGAGTTGGGGTGACATATTTTTTATTCTACGTTTCTTTTTTTTCATATTTTTATTATTATTATTTTTTTCCACTTTTTTTGTCCGGAGCAGTTCTTGGAATTGAATGGGCCAAAGTTGATGGAACTATGCTATAATGTTGACCACCATGTGAAGTTGTCCCTCTGACTTTGGAATTTCCAAAATGGCCGCCGTAACCATGGAAACAGCAAAAATGTCAAAAATTTCAAAATGCTCCAAACTCAATGAAACTTTACAATAATGTTAATTGGCATGTGTAGATGCCCTCTTTGACTTTGGAATTTTCAAACTGGCTGCCGTTACCCTGGCAATGGGAGAACGAGGGTGCCATTCGTTATTACTCGCAATTACAAATCTAGTTATTATTATGTCACCCGATCGACAATGTCGGGTGACATATTGCTTTTCCTCCGTTTCTTTTTTTATGGCAACCTCAACGGAGTTGGGGTGACATACTGTTATTCTACGTTTCTTTTTTTCTTATTATTTTTCTTGCACAATCTTTGTCCGCGCGAGTTCTTGGAATCCAATGGACTAATGTTGATGGAACCCTACTATGATGAGGACCCTCATGTAAAGTTGTGCACCTTGCTATGGAATGGTAAAAAATGGCCGCCGTTTCCATGGAAACAGCAAAAATGCGAAAAAATCAAAGTGTACCAAACTGGAAGAAACTCCACAGGAATGGTTACTGGCATGTGCTGATTTGCAGTTTGACTTCGGAATTTTTAAAATGGTTACCATGGAAACAGCTAAAATATCAAAAATTCTAACTCTTTCGTTATAAGACCTAACTGGATGAAACTTAATGAAAATGTTACCCAGTATGCCAAGATGCCAAGACGATATTTGGATACTCCAAAATGGCCGCGGTTGTCATGGAAACTGGGGGCAAGTTTAACATTGACCCTATGGAAAAATGCATAAAATCAGCATTTTCTTAAAGAGTATTTCATCAAAGTCAATGAAACTGTATTGATATATAACATGACATGTGGCAATGATATGTCTGCTTTTAGAATTTTAGAATTATCCATGGATACAGCAAAAATGCCCAAAATTTAAAAAAAAATCAAAGTGCTGAAACTGGATGAAACTTTACAGAAATGGTAACTAGCATGGGAGAGTTGCATTTTGAAGTTGGAATTTTCAAAATGGCCGCCGTATACATGGAAACAGCAAAAATGTCCAAAATTTCAAAATGCTCCAAACTTAATGAAACTTTACAAAAATGATAATTTGTGTAGATGCACTCTTTGACTTTTTAATTTGCTAAATGGCTGCCGCTAGCCTGGCAATGGGGGAAGGGTGCCATCCGCTATTGCTTGCAATGGCATTTCTAGTTTATTAAGTCGCCAAAACGGAGTTTTGGGGACTTTATGTTTTTGTCCCGTTTCTTATTATTATTATTATTATTATTATTATTCTTAACCCTAATTTGTCCGACCATTTTCTTGCAAGCCTTAAATGATGGAAACTTTATATTTGATTTGATGTTGGGGTAGTATCCCTAGGGGTGCATTCACTATTTTGTATTTCAAATGGGGATCAACTTGGCACTATTTGGGGGCCGGAACATGGGTGGCGTCATTTTTTGAATATAGATACGCTACTGGTAGAACCTTTAAGTTTTGTGTAATATAAGAGACCGATGTCCAGGTGTCCATTCCACATTTTTTATTCCAGCCTGGGGTCATCTTGGCATTATTTTAGGGGTTCAATTTTCATGGAACATTCTAGAACATTAGTCATGTGATTAGTCATGTGATAGTGTTGAATTATTCCTATATACTTTTTATGATTGATTGATTGATTGATTGTTGGTTGCTTTACGCCGCATTAGCACAACAAGGCTATATCGCGGCGATTTTTTATGTTATATAATGATAGATTATTACAGCTAGCACCATATGTAGCTGTCATTCGACTTTGGAATTTTTAAAATGGCCGACGTTACCATGGAAACTGCAAAAAATGTGAAAATGTTTTAAAATGCTTCAAATTTAATGAAATTTTACAGAGATGTTAACGAGTGTATGTAGATTTGGAATTTGACTTTGGAATTTCCAAAATGGCCGCCGTTGCCATGGAAACAACAAAAAAGCAAAAAATCTAGATTTGGTCAAATCTTTATAAAACTTGACAGTAATGTGACCTGTCATGTGTAGATGTGCCATCCGACTTTGGAAATTTCAAAATGGCTGCCGTTACCATGGAAGCAGCAGAACAATGGTTGGGGGCCGTTTTTGCGACTTTTGTGTTAGCATCCCAACATAGGATTACTTGTTATTATTATTATTCTTCCACCTAATTTTGTCCTGCAGTTTTCTCAGAGCCTAATGCACCAATCTTAATGGTAGTTCACTATAACAAGGAACCCTGACTTACGAGTCGCAGTGTAACTTTGGCAATAAAAAATGGATGCCATCACCATGGAAACCAAAGAAAGGTGAAAAAAATAAAATTTTAGAGTTTGGGGGATTATTTGAATATGCATAAACTTAGAATCATGATATTTTAATACAATGTAGGTGCCCACTATATACTGCTTTTGGATGATTTTGGCAATCACTGGAACTACAATGTTGCCATGGAAACTACACCAAAAATTTCAAAAATATCAAAATTTTCAAAATTTAATGAAACTTCACAGTAATGATGAGCAACATTGGTAGATGTGGAATTTGGCATTGAAATTTCAAAAATGTCTTCCGTTAACATGGAAACAATGCAAAACAGGTCAAAATGATCCAAAAACCTAAAAGTGGCATTTATTTTCTTAAAATGGTATGTCAAATCCATTGAAATTTTAATGGTAAGTTCCCTCCCATGTACCAATGTATCTTCTGTCATTGAATTTTGGAAATGGTCTCTGTTACCATGGAAACCAGCAAAAATTTCTAAAAATTACAAAATGCTTAAAACTTAATGAAACTTAATATGATTCTTAACTGGCAAGCCTAGATTAGACTTTTGACTTTGGAATCTCCGAAATGGCCACCGTTGCATGGAAACTGCAAAAATGTCAAAAAATTTAATTGATAAAAAATGCTCTAAATGTTCTGAAAATTTACAGAATCATGTATAGCCATGCATATATAAGCATCCCGGTGTAACATTTTTGAAATGGCTGCCACTTAGTGGCAATGGGGGGAAGGGTGACATCCGCTATTGCTTGCAATTTCAAATCTAGTTATTATCATTATTTTTATTCTTCCACACATTTTGTCCATGCTATATTTCTCAGGATTGGTCAGACCCATGTTGATGGAACAATACCATAATATGAACCGCTATGTGAAGTTGTGGAAGAGACATTTGAATGGTTCAAAATTGCCGCCGTTACCATGGAAACTGCCAAAATGTAATAAAAACTCAAAATTCTAAATCTTTCGTTATAAGAGGCAACCTCTTGAAAGTTTATGTAAATGTTGGCAGTGGTGCCCTGAGGTACCAACAGTACTTGGAATTTTCAAAATGGCTGTCATTGCCATGGAAACTGGAGAAAAGTTTAACATTGATCCTATGGGAAAAACCATCAAAGCAGCATTTTCTTAAGGAATTAAGATCAAACTGAAACAAGTTTCATGAATATATAACATGGCATAAGTCAATGCTGAAACTGTTGTTGGAATTTTCGAAATGGACACCGTTACCAGGGAAACAGCAAAAATGTCAAAAAATCTCAGAATGCTCCAAAATGTATGATACTCATTATAACTAGTAAATTGCAAGTAAAGATAAGACTTTGGACTTTGGAATTTCCAAAATGGCCGCCGTTGCCATGGAAACTGCAAAAATGTGAAAAATTGAGAAATGCTCAAAACTTTCTGATAATTTACAAACAAATAGGTTGTAATGTATTTATGTGTAAATTTTAAATTTTAAATTTTCAAAATGGCTGTAGTTTAGTGGCAATGTGGGAAGGGTGCCATCCGCTATTGCTGGCAATAGCAAATCTAGTTCTTATTATTTTTCTTGCACAAATTTTGTCCGCGCTAGTTCTTGGAATCCAATGAACCAATGTTGATGGAACTTTACTATAATGAGGACCCCCAGGTAAAGTTGTGCACCTTGCTATGGAATGGTAAAAAATGGCCGCCAACTGGATGAAACTTAATGAACATGTTACCCAGTATGCCAAGATGCCAAGACGATATTTGGATACTCCAAAATGGCCGCCGTTGTCATGGAAACTGGGGGCAAGTTTAACATTGACCCTATGGGAAAATGCATAAAATCAGCATTTTCTTAAAGAGTATTTGACCAAAGTCATATATAACATGACATGTTGCAATGAGATGTCTGCTTTTAGAATTTTGGAAATATCCACTGTAACCATGGATACAGCAAAAATGTCCAAAATTTAAAAAAAAATCAAAATGCTGCAAACTGGATGACACTTTACAGAAATGGTAACTAGCATGGGCAGAGTTGCATTTTGAAGTTGGAATTTTCAAAATGGCCGCCGTAACCATGGAAACAGCAAAAATGTCCAAAATTTTAAAATGCTCCAAACTTAATGAAACTCTACAAAAATGATAATTTGCATGTGTAGAAGCACTCTTTGACTTTGGAATTTTCTGAATGGATGCCGCTCGCCTGGCAATGGTGGAAATGGCAAATCTAGTTATTAATTTTTTTTCCTCCATTTTTTTTGTACAGCTTATATTTCGGATTTTTATGAACCAATATTAATGGAACTATACAATAATGTTAACCAGCATGTGCAGATTTGCAATCGGGGTATGGCATTTTCAAAATGGCCGCCGTTACCTTTGAAACAAAAATGTCCAAAAAATCAATATGCTCCAAAGTTGATAAAACTTCACATAAATATTGACTGGCATATGCAGATGTCCCATATGACTTTGGAATATCCAAAATGGCTGCCGTTACCCTGGCAACGGGGGAACGAGGGTGCCATCCGTTATTGCTAGCATTATTATTATCATACTTCAACCTAACTTTGTCCGGGCGTTTTTTCAGAGCCAATGGAACCAATCTAAATGATTGGTCACTATAACAAGGAACACCAACTTTTGCGTTGCAGTGGAACTTTGGAACTAAAAAATGGCTGATGTTACCATGGAAACAGAAACACTGTAAAAAAATAAAATTTTAGGGTTTAGTGATTTATTTTGGTATGCTTAAACTTAAAATCATCAAATTTTGATACAATGTAGTTGTCCACTATATACAAGTTTTGGATAATTTTGACAATGATCGGAACTACTATGTTGCCATGGAAACTGCAGCAAAAATTTCAAAAAATTATGAAACTTCACAGTAATGATGAGCACCATTTGTAGATGTAGCATTTAACATTAGAATTTCCAAAATGGCTGCCGTTACCATGGAAACAATGCAAAAAAGGTCAAAATGCTCTAAAAACCTTTAAGTAGCATTTCCTCACTTACAATAGTAGGTCAAACCAAGTAAAACTTTAATGGTATGTTCCCTTTCATGTACCAATGGGGTACCTGTTATCAAAATTTTGGAATTGCAAAAAATGTCGAAAATTTTAAACTGCTTCTAATTACTGAAACTTATTATGTATGTTGACTGTCAAGTCTAGATGACACTTTTGACTTTGGAATTTCTAAGATGGCCGCCGTTGCAACGGAAACAGCAAATATGTGTAAAATTTTAAAATGCTCCAAATGTTCTGAAAATTTACAGAAAGATGTATACCCAAGCATATATGTGCATTCACTGTTTGAAATTTTTTGAAATGGCTGCCGCTTAGTGGCAATGGGGGAAGGTTGACATCCGCTATTGCTTGCAACAGCTATTCTAGTTAATTTTGTATTTACATTGTGTCAAAGATCAAATTTATTCGTTCAGTGTATGTTCATTTGTTTTTGTTAATATGTCTTTTGATTGAGTTAAGCTATTTCAGTGGTGATGTTACACTATTGTTTCAGGTAGGGTGAAGGTTGGTGCCTATTAAAACGTTTAAACCCGCTGCATTTGTTTGCACCTGTCCTGTCAGGAACCTGATGTTCAGTGGTTGTCGTTTGTTGTTGTAGTTCATAAGTGTTTCTCGTTTCTTGTTTTTTTATATAGATTAGACCGTTGGTTTTCCTGTTTGAATTGTTTTACACTAGTCATTGTTGGGGCCCATTATAGCTTGCTGTTCGGTGTGAGCCAAGGCTACGTGTTGAAGGCCGTACTTTGACCTATTATGGTTTACTTTTACAAATTGTGACTTGGATGGAGAGTTGTCTCATTGGCACTCATACCACATCTTCTTATATCTAAATACATAAAGCCCTTACATTACAGGGCTATGACAAACAATATAAAAATAAGGAGATGAGGTATGATTGCCAATGAGACAACTATCCACCAAAGTTCAAATAAAGTGGATGTAAGCAATTATAGGCAACCGTACGGCCTTCAATAATGAGAAAAACCCATACCGTACAATAGGCTATAAAAGGCCCCAACATGAAAATATGAAACAATTCAATTGAGAAAACTAACGGCCAAATTTATAACAAAACAATTAACGAAAAACAAATATGATAGGCATGAAAATTGTCTCTTTAGAAAACGTTTACGGGTAAATGGCAAACTCACTACCTGCCAAACAGGAGACAGAATAGTAGTAAGTAACAAATGTTCAACAAATCCATAGCCTGAAATTTACAAATAGGCAAAAACATGGCTATAATTATGCATAGTGGGCAACCTGAATTTGAAACACAAACACAAACAATGATGGCAATGTAAAACCTTGCTATAAATGCTTACAGGTTGGTCATTTCGTGTATGACGTCCAAATTAATGGGCCACAAGATTATGGATTGTCCAAATGCATTCCAAGAAGAAAACAATGATGAAGAACAAACAGTGACCACCACTGAAACTGTAAATGATTCCCAATCCAATGAACAGGCTGAGAAACCGAAATCAAAGTCAAATGTGAAAATAAAACCAAAAGACACAAAACAGAAAACAACAGATGCCAAAAACAATGCAAATAAACCAAATCCTACAAAACTAGGAAAGGGAAAGGCTAGTGTGAATGGTACAAATTCAAACAATGCTGACGGGTCACAATCATATATAGACAAATCTATGAACACACCACAAAGTCAATGCAGAAATCTGTCTCAACAGCATACCCCACCTACACCCCCAGATAACTAACATGTTACGATTACTGGTAATAATGGCCCCAAGAAGGCCAAAGCTCAATAGTAGTTCTATAGACAATGTAAATGTAACATACTTTAATGCAAATATAACAGTACAAAAATTATCTTTTATATATATATATATATATATAAAACATGATAAAAAAACTTTCAGTTCTATAAAAGAGTTTACTTCAATGTTATAATGTTGATGATTGTGAAGGTGATTAATGTTGGTTTTCATATATGCAATTCATGTACATGTTTTTATGAATGCAAACATGAATGTAAACTCAAAACCGTCATTTTAAAGGCTTTTATAAGCTGTAACAAACAATACAAAGTGTGAGATTTCCATGTCAAAAAGAGGTATATTGCTAACCATTTTAAGTTTCAATTTACTATAAAAATGTTATATTCTGAATCATACTTGTGGAAAGGTAGAGTTTTAAACAAAATTTATTTTTGATATCTGGAAGATCTACATGATATTTCTTTGCATGTTCTTTATAATAGTATATATATTTATGAAAGTACATATATTTACAATGAATACATTGATCAAACAAAAGTATTTTTCAATCGATCAATGTATCATATTTGTAATAGTGAATACCAACAATTTCATAAAATGTGTGTATGCATAATGTGCATTTTAACTTTACCATTATTAAAAATGATTGTGATTACTATCTATAGTAAACACAATCATTGATAATAATGTTAAAGCAGACCACAATTAATGACCCCGCTTTTCGTTGAATATAGTTCCTTGTTATTATAGTGTCTTTTTTTCTTTATTTTTGATCTCTGCCTTCCTGATTCATTTCTTAGTTTTTATAGGGTGGAAATGAAAGAAAAGACTTGAAATAATTTATTAGATGCATTATTCTAACTATGCAGTAGTGGGAATGAGTGATTAGGCCAGTTGCAAAAGGTAACAGTTATAGTTTTCGGAACATCTCTGGGTGTGTTTTGGCTAATTTAATGACCTGCACTGAGGGATTTTCCTAAAAATTGGATATAATGTGAGACTTGTACTGTACATTACACCAACCAAAAATGTTGCAAATTCGCAGGTTAATTTTTTTTTATGTGAAAAAACGTTATAAAGAAATGATAGGCAAATTAATTGTGACCTGTGGCCTAAGAGGTGCATTTCAGCAAATTTTGAATTTGTACTTTGACAACTTCCCTGAATGATCTATTGGTATTAATTTGTCAAACTACATGAGAACAAACGATTTCCACTCTTAATTGATAAAAATTTTGTAAAAAGTCACATTTCGGCTTAAATGCCCCAAATTTAGCTTTTTCAATATTTTTACAAAACTAGCATGCTTACTTTCTCTCTGACAGGTTTTTCTGATTTTCTATTTGCGTTTTTGCTATTTACTTTAGATGGTTTTTTTAATTGTGAACTCAGAACACAAAAAAAAGTAGATTACAACAGAAAAAGTGTGCAAAATGTGCTGTTTTAATGGTCTAAGTCTAACAGTCAGTATGAAGCAAGTGAAATGTGAGGTTCTATACAAATAAAAGTTGAATTCTTTTTAGCAGATTTCACTGAATCTGTATCAAAAGCACTTATTACTGGTTGTTTAACCTTGTCTGTTTCACAGACTACCTTTATTTTCTTCTGTTGGATAGCTACATGTAGTGGTTAAGATATTGGCCTTTTGAGGCTGAAATTTCATGCAGGTTTTAAACAGTAAAATGAATAAACTTTGCATCAGACTATACTGTCTACATATAAAGTTGAAAGCAACAGTCGTGTTACATCCAGGTTTCATGTTTCATCATATCTTTGCAAAGATTTGAGCAAAGAGAAGCATTTTTCCATCTCCCATATCATTTATTTGCTTTTTAATATGCAAATATGGGGAACGGCCTAAATTGACAACTTGTTTTTTTTAAGCGTGAAATTGATTAAGAGCATGTCATCCTCGTGTGTTATATGCTATTTGAAACTTATATTTCCATGAAAAGTACATTTATAATATGTAGAAGGGTTTTTTCTAACTTAACATCTTCAGAAAATTGTTGTAAGTGGAAAATATTACATTTCATATAAGGCCTCGCTTCATTTGAAAACCTCAATTGTTTGGCACAAGCTCATATAAAATTAATTTTTGCTATCTATTACTTTAAATAGATGATATTTTATACACAAAGACATTATAAAGTGCACATTCTTGTATCTTTTTGTTTTTTGAAGCCACATTCTATTTCAACGTCACAATTCAGTAACCAAAGTTCAGATACAAAAAAGGCCACATTTTCTATAATTGATAGTATGTAGAAGGGTTTTTTCTAACTTAACAACTTCAGAAAATTGTTGTAAGTGGAAAATATTACATTTCATATAAGGCCTCGCTTCTTTGAAACTGATTTTCTATTTGTGTTTTTGTTATTTAACTTAGATGTTTTACTTATTTGTGAACTCTGAACACAAAAAAGTAGATAACAACAGAAAAAGTGTGCAAAATGTGCTGTTTTAATGGTCTAAGTCTAACAGTCAGTATGAAGCAAGTGAAATGTGAGGTTCTATGCACATTAAAAATGAATTCCTATTAGCAGATTTCACTGAATCTGTATCAAAAGCACTTATTACTGGTTGTTTAACCTTGTCTGTTTCACAGACTAATTTAATTTTCTTCTGTTGGATAGCTAGTGGTTAACATATTGGCATTTTGAGGCTGAAATTTCATGCAGGTTTTAAACAGTAAAGTGAATAAACTTTTACTCACATTTTTGTAACTTTTTGTTTTTTGAAGCCAAAATTAGATAGTTGAAATTGTTCTATTTCAACGTCACAATTCAGCAACCAAAGTTCAGATATAAAAAAGGCCACATTTTCTATAATTGATATCATATGGATTTGAAACTGTGTAAACTGTCTCATAAAACACTAAGCTTAAATCATGCCAAGTTTTATTAGAATTGGTCAAGTTTTTGACCCCTAAGAGAAGCATTTCAGCAAATTGTGAATTTGTACTTTGACAACTTCCCTGAATGATTTATTGGTATTAATTTGTCAAATTACATGAACATAAATGATTCAACTTTAAGTTGATAGAAATTTTGTCAAAAAGACACATTTCAGCTTATAGGTTGCATTTCTGTAAATATAAACAATGCAATATACTATAGGAACTCCCTTTGTGGCTAAAACTGTGCCACTTTTACTACGAAGTTTCGTAAAAAATTATATCCTAGAATGGAAAGCTGATATGCACTACTATTTTATTCAAAGGTCAAAACATAGGGCTGTGCGGCATATTTTCAACATTTATATGCCCTGTACTTGTTAGAGTTTACACTTATACTAAAATTCTGTACTACCCTTACCTCTACTGGTTGCCTACTTCAGAATTCAATTTTCACCGCAACAATATGTTTTTATACTGGAAACAGTCCCAAGTTATGTCTCTATGAAACATAGAGATCTTATCCGGGAACCAGTACATAAACAAATCAAGTTATCTATGAATATCATATATCTCCCCAAAAGAGGCGTGTTTGAAAAACAGCTGTATTTACAAAGAGCAACCTATACTAACATTTTTTCAAATAGAAAACTCCATAAAAACACTTTTTCTTACAACAATACTTATTTAGCAGAATTATAGCCTAAAAGAAATCACTGCATATACTCTAAGTTTTCTTTTACAGTACATTTTATACCCCCACCCCTGTTTCAATTTTTTAAAGAATTTGAAAACAAGACTTTAATTATTGCCAGCTTACAAGATGTGTATGTTGTCTGACATGAAATGTCTATAACCTGTTTGAAACGGTTCTGATAACAAATTGAAAGCATCTCAGAATACTATAATTGTAATGTTTAGTAGTTAATCATTCCATCATTCAAGATTATATAAAGTATCCAATCCTGCCTCTGTCTCCAGTCCACATCTTACTGTATGCCTATTTGTCAATGAAAGTTCACAATTTCTGCCTCAAATGGTCAGTATAGAAATCTTGTCACAACAGTATCATCTCTAACCTTATATTTAACATAATTAGGCTAATATATGAACTAAAAGTGTTTAAACAAAGCCATATTTGCAAAAGTTGTATGTATGAAGATACCAGTCACTAAAAGTTTTATAGAAATGACTGCTAACATCTAATTTTTGCATAACTTCCAAGCACATTAATTTTTTTCTATACAAAAGACCATTAAAATAATAAAATGATAGCATTTACAAGTTAAATTATCTGTTTTATGACCCAGGGGTAGGCATTTTTCTCTGTTTTTTGCCCCTGGGGCCTCACATTTCCTAAGTTATTCTGCTGTTTCTAGCAATATGGAATATTTAGTACATATGTGAGATAGAACACACTATTGTAAGTTTTATTGAGGTATTTTTGTATTTCTAGCTTGTATTTTTTTATGCCGCGGTAAAAAAAAAGCACATTTAGGTGTTACGGCTTACTTTTGAGTAATCGACAGGACAAAAGCACCACACCAATAATATTCAGGAAAGATCTACGAGTTTCAATGACTGCAAAGAGTAAATATAAGCACTTCTAAAAATTTAAATTACAAATATGCATACATTATGAATTTATTTTGCATTCAGGGCTTTAAGTAAACTATGCATACTGTAAACTGTGAATTTATGCTTAGTCATCATAGTTAAGGCCCAGGATTTACTCAATCTTCATGAAATATTTATAAAACTTCATATTTGAGTTAATTTAATTAAATTCTCTGAGATAAACAAGATTTGTTGAAATTCTGTATGTTCTCTTTTTCACCAAATATAGGTTGCATTTCTGTAAATATAGACAATGCAATTTCCTTTGCGACTAAAACTGTGCCACTTTTACTATGAAGTTTCGTAAAAGATTATATCCTAGAATGGAAAGCTGATATGCACTACTATTTTATTTTAAGGTCAAAACATAGGGCTGTGCGGCATATTTTCAACATTTATATGCTCTGAACTTGTTAGAGTTTAAACTTATACTAAAATTCTGTACTACCCTACCTCCACTTTTTGCCCACTTCAGAACTCAATTTTCACCGCAACAATATGTTTTTATACTGGAAACAGTCCCGAGTTATGTCTCTATGAGATGAAACATAAAGATCATATCCGGGAACCTGTACGTTAACAAATCAATGTATCTATGAATATTATATATCTCCCCAAAAGAGGCGTGGTTTGAGAAACAGCTGTATTTACAAAGTGCAATCTATATGCCCCAAATTTAGCTTTTTCAGTTGTTTCAATATTTTTACAAAAGTAGCATGCATACTTTCTCTCTGACAGGTTTTTCTGATTTTCTATTTGTGTTTTTGTTATCTAATTTAGATGTTTTACTTATTTGTGAGCTCTGAAGACAAAAAAAAAAGTAGATAACAACAGAAAAAGTGTGCAAAATGTGCTGTTTTAATGGTCTAAGTCTAACAGTCAGTATGAAGCAAGTGGAATGTGAGGTTCTATGCACATACAAGTTGAATTCCCTCTAGCAGATTTCACTGAATTTATATCAAAAGCACTTATCACTGGTTGTTTAACATGTTTAACCTTGTCTGTTTCACAGACTACCTTTATTCCGTGAACCCCTGAGGGTTCATGCAGTATATATTGGACGACCTCTGTAGTCTCTTAGAACACCGGAAGTCTTTTCGGAATACATCTGTTCTTTTCTATGGCCAACTGCGTAATAGGTAATTAATTGATGAATATTCATTAGCGTTTTGCAGTTACTATAGAGATAAGTGTTTATTGATATTGAATTATATCCTACACCAGTAGATAATTATTTATAGATGCATGAGTAAACGTTTTCTGAAACACAAGCTGTGTTCACATTGGAAATGACATTTTAAGAAAAAAAAGTGATCTTCAATGAAGAGGGCGTTTTTAGAATTTTAAAATCTATCCATTTTAGCAAAATTAAAATAGAGCGCAGTCCATTTAAGCAGGAACATATATATTGTTAGATATAATGTTCCCAGATTTAAGCAGCTATCAAAATTCTATGTCCAGGACAGATGCATATATTAGAAAAATGATATCTACAATTACACTTATGAGGTAAATTACAACCCGGGGTTATTTTTTATTTTCGTTTCAAGAGGAATGTATTAGAAAAAATATAAATTCTTTACCGTCATCAAAGTAGAAACAAAAACAGAATGAAATACGGCCTTGAAAGCCATACGGTTGCCTATGATTGCTTATATCCTATATTCACTTGAACTCTAGTGGATCGTTGTCTCATTGACAATCATACCACGTCTCCTTATTTTTCTATTAATCTCATAAAAAATGCCAGTTAACCCTGGAAACTTAGACGAAATGTAAAAGGCACCTTTTGGATGTGTTAAATCAGGGACATCTCTGGTTAAATGCAAATATTTCGTCATATCGAAACAGTTAATTAATTATTCTTATTTTTATTCTTATTCACAATCGTATAAAGCAACAAAACAACAACATCATTTCATTTTTGCTGATTAACAAAAGGACGAGTTAGAAATGAAAAGTGAGATTTGTTTGAACAAGTATAATGTTGTGGTTTCAAACTCTTTCACTCCAAAAGATTGGTTGCAGTTTGTTGTCTGAGGTATAAATAGATTGAGGTCAAACATATCTTGAATATAATCAAATAAGAATACAGCTTAGAATTTTTAACTATTTTTAAACTGGCTACACAAATAAATAATTATGATTAATTTCATTAAATTTCTTCACATTTGCATTTCGACTGTAGCCAGAAAACTTACTTTAATTTAAAAAACGGCACCTCAGAATGAACATTCAGAGGCTGACTCTTATTAAGAATGTTCTCATGTTATCTTTCGGGCCAAAGAGAGTGAGCGGAGATAGACAAAGGAATAATTTAACAAGAATAGTTTGCCCCACATTGAACAGCAGTTACATTGACAATCCATGTCAGTTTCTATATCTTATAGAGTGTTTCCCTCGATTTAGTTCGTTACCCGTATTTGTTTTTGCTTAATCGAATAATAGCTATTGAACAGTGTTGCCTTTATTGATACAACAAAAATAAGGTACAATCATGGATCTTTATTTTACAATTATCTGATCTTTCGTATCAAACAGGCATATGGGTTCACGATTGCATTTCTTTTTTTAAAGAAAGCAACTTATTTTCTTCTGTTGGATAGCTAGTGGTTAAAATATTGGCCTTGTGAGGCTGAAATTTTATGCAAGTTTTAAACAGTAAAGTAAATAAACTTTGCATCAGACCATACTGTCTACATATAAAGTAGAAAGCAATAGTCGTGTTACATCCAGGCTTCAAGTTTCATCATATTTTTACAAAGATTTGAGCAAAGAGAAGCACATTTCCATCTCCCATTTCATTTATATGCTTTTTGATATGCAAATATGGGGAACCGCCCAAATTGACAACTTGTTTTTTTAAGCTTAATATTGTCTAAGACCATGTCATCCTCGTGTGTTATGCTATTTGAAACTTATATTTCCATGAAAAGTACATTTATAATATGTAGAAGGGTTTTTTCTAACTTAACAACTTCAGAAAATTTTTGTAAGTGGTGGAAAATATTACATTTCATATAAGGCCTCGCTTCATTTGACATGTTTGAAAACCTCAATTGTTTGTCACAGGCTCATATAAAATTAACTTTTGGCCAGTTTTTTATAAGTATGATACATTCAGTATGCTATCTATTACTTTAAATAGATGATATCTTATACATAAAGACATTAAAAAGTGCACACTTTTGTATCTTTTTGTTTTTTGTAGCCACAATTTGACAGTTGAAATTGTTCTATTTCAACGTCACAATTCAGCAACCAAAGTTCAGATATTAAAAAGGCCACATTTTCTATAATTGATATCATATATGGCTTTGAAACTGTGTATTCTATCTTATAATTCACTTAGCATAAATCATGCCAAGTTTTATTAGAATTGGTAAAGTTTTTGACCCCTAAGAGGTGCATTTCAGCAAATTTTGAATTTGTACTTTGACAACTTCCCTGAATGATCTATTCGTATTAATTTGTCAAACTAAATGAGAATAAATGATTCCCACTTTTATTTGATAGAAATTTTGTAAAAAAGTCACATTTCAGCTGATATGCCCCAAATTTAGCTTTTTCAGTTGTTTCAATATTTTTACAAAAGTAGCATGCTTACTTTTTCTCTCTGACAGGTTTTTCTTATTTTCTTTTTGTGTTTTTGCTATCTAATTTAGATCTTTTACTTATTTGTGAACTCTAAACATAAAAAAATTAAAGTAGATAAAAACAGAAAAAGTGTGCAAAATGTGCTGTTTTAATGATCTAAGTCTAACAGTCAGTATGAAGCAAGTGTAATGTGAGGTTCTTTGCACATAAAAGTTGAATTCCTTTTAGCAGATTTCACTGAATTTGTATTTAAAGCAGTTATTATTGGTTGTTTAACCTTGTCTGTTTCACAAACTACCTTTATTTTCTTCTGTTGGATAGCTAGTGATTAAAGTATTGGCCTTTTCAGGCTGAAATTTCATGCAGGTTTTAAACAGTAAAGTGAAAAAAATTTTACTCACATTTTTGTATCTTTTTATTTTTTGAAGCCAAAATTAGATAGTTGAAATTGTTCTATTTCAACCTCACAATTCAGCAACCAAAGTTCAGATATAAAAGAGGCTATAATTGATATCGTATGGCTTTGAAACTGTGTAAACTGTCTCATAATACACTAAGCTTAAATCATGTCAAGTTTTATTAGAATTGGCCAAGTTTTTGACCCCTAAGAGGTGTATTTCATCAAATTTTGAATTTGTACTTTGACAACTTCCCTGAATGATCTATCGGTATAATATAGGCCCAAGACCACAATTAATGACCCCGATTTTCCTTGTCCACAAATAGAATTCCTTGTCATTATAGTGTCTTTTTTCTTTTTTCTTTATTTTTGTTCTCTGCCTTCCTGATTCATTTCTTAGTTTTTATAGGGTGGAAATGAAAGAAGAGAGTTGAAATAATTTTTTAGATGAATTATTTTAACTATTCAGTAGTGAGAATGAGTGATAAGCCAGTTGCAAAATGCAAAAGGTAACATTTGTTTTTTTCGGAACATCTCTTGACTTGTCAATACCCGTATGGCTGTGTTTTGGCTAATTTAATGACCTGCACCAAAGGGATTTTCCTAAAAGTTGGATATAATGTGAGACTTGTACTGAACATTACACATACTAAACATTTTGCAAATTCGCAGGTTAATTTTTTTTTAAATGTGGTTCCTCCAACATACTGGCTTTGACAGTGAATTTACCTACAGGATAAAAGATTATGATACAAAAGTATAAAGATACAATATGCAATCACATCTTTAGATAAAAAAAATAACCTGAATAATGATAAAATGATTTACTAAGAAAAATGTGAAACATTTCTAAATTCAAAGGGAAACAACTTATACTGAGCTGTGTTGAAAGTGTTTATTGTCTTCTGCATGGATCATACTTTTGTATTGTTTTACTTTATTAACCTTGGTTGTATCAAAGGTTCGAAAATTTCAAATAATCAACAATTTTATGGCTTACGTTCAAGTATGGTTGTCAATTTTAATGCATTCAAATTCTACCCAAAAACCTATGTGAACTGTCTATAACAAAGTATGCAGTTTGTAAACTTTTGTAGTATGTCAGTTATAATATAAAAAAAAAGAAGATGTGGTATGATTGCCAATAAAACAACTCTCCACAGAGACCAAATGACACAGAAATTAACAGCTATAAGGCAGTTGTCCGGGTTCATAATCCGTGACTAGTAAAGATGAGAAAATTGAGCAGTTTTTATTAAGTTTTAAACTGTTCTCACTTCCTGAATTTAGTAATTCATTACAACTGCTTCTCTGTAATATTTATCCCATGAGGACGCGGTGTGTAAGTGTAAGATCATCCCGATGGCCGGAGTCCAGAGGGTGATCTAACACTGACACACCAAGTCCGAATGGGATAACTATTTTACATCCTAGCTGTTCTAGATTAGATAACAAAACCATTTACGCTTCATAAAATCTAGTTTAATTAGAACGCCACACAATCATTATTATATACTTTATGTATTACTATATGGTATTTACCCTTTATGAGCCCCGGACACTATGTTTAAATATGTTAAATTACCAGTGATTACTATCCAGTCGTGCTGTTGTAGGGGTATGACTTGTGGGTCTATATGCTAAAGGTCCTGAGTTCGATTCCCAGCACACACACTGAATTTTTCAACATAAATTTTGATTGTTCGTATTTTCCGTATAAATCTTTCTAAGTTTTGGTATAAATTTGACATTCCCGCCAAAATATTACAGAACAAAGGAGAGCATGCAGAACAAAGAAACTCAAGCTAGGATGATCTGGTAGGGGTGATCCGCTGGTAGAACAAAGGAGCTGGGATGTAATATTATATAAACACTCAGATTTAAACATTTAAGAATTAAATTTTCTGACAATATTTTTAAGCATAATGTTTCAATCAAAATTTGTTTTTTTTTCTCACTTTTATAATCAACCAATTAATTAAGGAAATCCTAAATTTAGATATAGTTATTTTCAATTTTATCCCCCCCCCCCCCTCCCCCCAGAAAAAAAATTAAAATAAAAACATGACCCAAGTAAAAAGTCTCCAACATCTGATATATTTTTTACCCAAGAACTTATTGCTGAGCTCTTTCATGCTGTTAGTATCTATTTCTTGGTCCTGTTCTGTTACACTACCAAGGTTCACATCAGGGTTGATCATTGTTGTGGACTTTTTTTTTTTTTTTTTTTTTGCTGTGGTACGTCTTTCTAAACAACTTAAGTTACACAAAGTTGTTAATGAAACACAAAATCTTGAGTTGGTGGTATTGTCAACTTTAATCTCTCCAGGCTCAAATTGGTCCCTGCTTAACCTCTTCCCCTTTTTTCTCCTTCAAAACGAAACTATAAAATAGAAAAACTATTATTAGACAAAAGTGACTTGTAAATTATAGTGAAAAAGAAATTAAACATGTTAAGATAGATGGAAGTGATTGGGTATATAATTTAAATTGTTTGTTAACAAATAAGAGCTAAAAAAAACTATAAAGGCTCAATTAAAACTGCTTAAAACTGCCAAGGAATGCTATTGGAATGCCTTTAAATTATGTGCAAATTAATCAAACTGTGAATGCTAACTAACTTTTAAAGAACTGCTCAACATCATGTGAGAAATAAGAATGCTAACTATGAACTGTTAAAGAACTCAGCAGCTGTTCACTTTGACTTAATCAGGTTCATAATTTACAGTTGAGAGAAAGAAAAAGCTTAACGCTGAACAGGCCAAACAGAAGAAAACTTGCAAATAATTATGATGTACATGTCAGTCTCGCAGGTTTTATTTGACCTTGAAATTTGAAAAAAAATAGGCAGGACAGGAGTTTTGAGTAAAAAAAAGGCAGGATGAGACACTTTGCAAAAAAAATGACAGGATGACAATTTATGTAAAAAAAAGTCAGGATAAACTAAAAAAAAAAAGGCAGGACCGAATAGAGTGAAAAATAAAAAGACAGGACAGAGATTACAACTACAAAAAAATGCAGGACAGATTTTTCATCCTATCCCCCTCATAAAAATTAAATGGCAGCTCCCTTAGACATAAATTTTATCTTGAAATGTTTCATGGTCCATATACTAATCTAGCCATACATATCTATAACAAGAGTGCACACGCTGATATGCCTCGATCGCCTGCTTTACTGATCATTGATGTTATGTTGATAGTCCTAAATATAACGCTTTACTACAAGAATCACATAAACTTAACATGATCCAAGAAAATGAGGCCAAGGTCAGATAAACCAAAACAGGAAATACATGTACACCTTACAATCATTCTATACACAAAATATAGTTGACCTATTGCTTATAGTATCTATGAAACAAACTTAACCAAGAAAATTTAACATTGACCAATAAACCATGCCAGACAAACATGTACATCTAACATTCAATCTATACATTAAATATAGCTGACCTTTTGCTAATGGTATCTAAGAAACAAACTTCAACATGAAAATTCAACATTGACCAATGAACAATGAAAATGAGGTCAAGGTCAGATGATACCTGCCAGACAGACATATATATACACCTTACAATCATGCCATACACAAACTATAGTTGACTTTTTGCTTATAGTTTAAAAAAAACAGACCAAAATACATAAACTTATCACTGAGCAATGAACCATGAAAATGAGGTCTAGGTCAAATAAAACCTACCAGACTGACATGACCTCATTTTCATGGTTCAGTGGTCAAATTTAGTTTTTGAGTTTTGGTCTTTTTTTCTAATACTTATGCAATAGGTCAACTATATTTGGTGTATGGAAATATTTTATGATGTACATGTCCGTCTTGCAGGTTTTATTTGACTTGACCTCATTTTCACGGTTTATTACTCAGTGCTATTGTCAAGTTTTTGTGATTTGGTCTGTTTTTCTTAAACTATAAAAATGGGTCAACTATATTTTTTTGTATGGAATGATTATAAGGTGTATATGTCTGTCTGGAAGGTACACCTGACCTTGACCTCATTTTCATGGTTCATTGGTCAATGTTAAGTTTTCATTGTTAAGTTTGTTTCTTAGATACTATAAGCAATAGGTCAACTATATGTAATGCATTGATTGATTGTAAGGTGCACATGTCTGTCTGGCATGGTTCATCTGACCTTGACTTCATTTTTATGGTTCATTGGTCAATGTTTAGTTTTCTTAGTTAAGTCTATTTCTTAGAAACCATAAGCAATAGGTCAACTATATTTGGTTTATTGAATGATTGTAAGGTGTACATGTTTTTCTTGTTCGGTTTATCTGACCTTGGCCTCATTTTCTTGGATCATGTTAAGTTTATGTGATACTTGTAGTAAAGCTTGATATTTAGGACTATCAACATAAAATTAATGGTTAGTAAAGAAGGCGAGACATTTCAGCATGTGCACTCTTGTTGTAATATGTCACTTAAATAGCATGAAATTTTAACAAATGAGAGTACTCACAAGGTCAAATGTGCATGTGCAGCTTCCCATATTAGGTGTAATACCACCATTGATTTCCCCCTATTAGTCTTTGTTAAATTTGCACTTTTCAAAAAATTGTGCAGAATTTATCTTTTTTTTTAATAAAAAAATACTTGGCATGAGTAAAGTTTTATCCTGTCCAGTACTATAGACAAAATTTCACATAAAATGTCATTGCGTATAAGAAAATTACCATCACTTGAAGTTAACCAATCAAATTTTCACCTCTTTTCTATCTGTGTACAAGCTTTAGTAACCATGCAACCTCAAGTTTCCAAAATATTTTATAGAAACACCAAATAAAAAATAATGGTGCTTTTAAACACCCAAGATATATGTTTATAAACCAGAATTCTTTTACAGCAATTAAATGTAGAATTATTTTCCTACAACTGTCAAATTCAAGGGAATATTTTTTCGACCCTTTTTCGTATGCAACCGGATGTGACGTACAATGATTTGGTGGTTTTACACCTTTAGCATCATTTAATGTACTTTTAAGCATTTGGTCAACTTAAAACTATTATCAATCCGTTGTCAGGGGGAATTTTGAAAGTACAAAAATATTTAAAAAAGATCTATTTAAATATTTCATGGAGGGACAGATTTAATTTTTCAGAGGTTGAAGACCAATTATCCTAGATAATATACACAAAAAATGAAGTTTTTTTGAAGAGATGCATTTTTAAGATCCACTTAAAAAGTCTGTCGTCAAGTACTTTTAGTAAATATTTTTTATTCGAACACATCCATTCTGCTGTTATGACTGAATAGAAAGGTATTTCACTGTCACTTGACCCATATATTTCATTTTCTAGCTCTGCTAATTTTTAAATGTTATTATATCAACTTAGAGCCTAAATATATAAAAATTATAGAATCTGAAGCGAGATGATGTATGAAATATTTGTATTTTATATGTTTTCAAGACATAATAGTCATCTCAAACACGCCTAAACATAAAAAGGTGTACTCGACTTTCTCTTTTTGATTAAACTATTGCCCATTTTTTTGGATAGTTTCCCAAAAAGCTGTCGCCGGGGGCAGAGATGCAAATTAATGCTTTAAAAAGATCAATTTATTACTTTTCTTTGGAATTTGATTGGCGAAATTTATGCTTATGCACAAAAAAGATCGACAATTTGTCTTATAGTTATAATGTAAAAGTTTACAAATATCTCGAAGTTCTATACCATAATTTAAGTAAAAACACCGTATACATAATATACATAAAATCGTAAGTTAGGCACATCAACTTTTAAATCCCATAGAAGCAGAATGTTAACAATTCAAATTTGCCAACTAGGCCTTTTTTACCTTATCTCAAAAAGAGTTCCATTTCTTTTGTTTAATTTCAACTGATAAGATATCGCTTGGTATCAACACTCTATATCTAATTGAAATAGTTATGATAAACTCTCCAAAGGATAACTGAAACTTTACAGGATTAGCTTGTTATATTTTATTTTGAACTTAATATGGCCTGCTATTTATTTTGCCATCACTTGGCGTCCGTCGTCGTCCGGCGTCGTCGTCCGTCCGGTGTAAACTATTTCAAACATCTTCTTCTCTGAAACTACTGAACAAATTCCAACCAAACTTAAGCTGAATGATTCTTAGGGTATCTAAAATCAAATTTGTGTTTTATTTTCTGTTTCGACAAAAAACATGGCCGCCATGGCTAAAAATGGAACAATGGGATAAAATGCAGTTTTTGGTTTATATCTCAAAACCAAAGCATTTACAGCAAATCTGACAAAGTAAAAATGTCACTAGGTAAAGTTCTATCAGCCCTGAAATTTTCAGATGAATCTTACAACCCATTGTTTGGTTGCTGCCACTAAATTGGTAATTTTAAGGAAATTTTGCAGTTTTTGGTTATTATCTGGAATATTATTATGGATAAAGATAAACTGTAAACAGCAAAAATGTTCAGCAAAGTAAGATCTACAAATAAGTTTGTGACCAAAATTGTCAATTGACACCTTAAGGAGTTATTGCCCTTTAAAGACAATTTTACACAATTTGATTATCATGTTTTCCAACTTTAAAAAATCTTCTCCTCTGAAACTACTAAACCAAAATTAAACCAAACTTAAGCTGAATGATTCTTAGGTTATCTAGAATAAAGTTTGTTTTATTTTCTGTTTCCTCAGAAAAAATGGCCGCCATGGCTAAAAATAGATCTTAGGGTAAAATGCAGTTTTTGACTTATATTTCAAAAACTAAAGCATTTAGAGCAAATCAGACACGAAGTTAAAGTATTCATTAGGTCAAGGTCTACCTGCCCTGAAATTATCAACCAAATCGGGTATCTGATTTTTAGGTTATTGCCCTGAATTGATAATTCTAAGGAAATTTTGCAGTTTTTGGTTGTTTTCTTGAATATTATTATAGATAAAGATAAACTGTAAACAGCAAAAATGTTCAGCAAAGTAAGATATACAAATAAGTTTATATGACCAAAATTGTCAATTGACCCCCTTAAGGAGTTATTGTCCTTTAAAGACAATTTTTCACAATTTGTTCATCTAATCTAGTTTGCTTACTTTAAAAAATCTCCTCCTTTGAAACTGCTGAATCTATTTTAGCCAAACTTGGGCTGAATGAGTTTCAGAGTATCTTGTATAAATTTTGTATTTTATTTTCTTGTACGTCAAGAAGCATAGCCACTATGGCTAAAACGGAACATAGGGGCAACATGCATTTTTTTTGCTTTTGAAGAAAATATGACAGATACAAAGAACATTTGAATGACATTTTTAAGCCACTCATTAATATATATATTGAAAAGCAAAAATAATCATTGATGAATGATTTAAGCAAAACATTACGGGTGAGCGATTCAGGCTCTTGAGAGCCTCTTGTTATCATATGAAGATTTTTTTACCAGATTTCCAGACTTGAAAACACAGTTATTTTCCAAAGAAAAATAATAAACAGCCAGGGTAATTTTTTTTCTTTCTAATAACGATCTCCTCACACAGTTTTTAATCCTAATTCAAACATAATGCACTAAAACAACCAAGCCATTTGAGATTTTGACCCATTATTTGTACTTCTTTTTACAAATCTTAATTTTCTCTTGATTGTTTAAACAGTTCAGTTGTATGTATATTTAAAAACATTTCTGCTATCATAATATTAAACCATATGAGATTATTAAAGTAAGATCTATGATTTACAAGAAAAAAATTGATTTACATTTGAGTGATTCCGAGCCTCCTGTTTCTGTATTTATGTGACTGATATTTTTTTTATTTAAGCATTGAATGATTTTTTTTTTTGTAAATTTATTTGGGTGTAAAAGCAACTTTTACTGAAGTACATTTTGTATAAAGCGTAAAAGTGCTTCATTCTAAAAATATGCGCACGGTCATGCAACACTTTTACAACCCTATAAAATTTCTAAAAGTTATATTCAATACTTATAATTACATTTTTTTACTAGGATCATTAAAACACGATTTCTATCAAGTTTTTCCTTTATTTACTTGTGCATTTTATTGTGGAATCTCGTGTCTAATGAATGTTACATTTCATTTTGAAATGAATGTTAATTTCAGAATGACGAGAGATTGCTGGTAGCCAATAAAAAAACATATCATAATGAAACATACATGTTTTGTAATTATGTACTATCAAAACATAATGACATGTTGTTACTCTATGATGGCAGATATCTACAACAATATAACAAAACTTTCTATCTTAAATATTTAAGTTCCCATTGTCTGATGATGATGATGATGATGATGATGATGATGATGATGACAAAATATAATTCTGCCATTTTAGATAGTGAATCAATTTAGAATCTTGTGATAGTGATGATGGTGAAGACAATAATGAATGGGATGTAATGAAGGTTGTAGCTGAAGAAGCATTGAAAACCAGTATGTATTACAATGTATAAATTGGTTTTTTTTATTGTCTCAAACTGCCACAAAAGTTGCGGAAAGCAGCGAGAAATACATGACATAGGGATTGCTTTTCCAGCGATGACTCCGACGTAAACAATTGTTAAGATTTCTGCTTAAGTTAGTTTGATAGGAACTTTTTTTGATAGGTCATTGATATTTACTATGAAGTTGCATTACTATCTATCAGTACATATAAGTTTGATGACTATATTTGGTTTATTGAATGATTGTAAGGTGTACATGTTTTTCTTGTTCGGTTTATCTGACCTTGGCCTCATTTTCTTGGATCATGTTAAGTTTATGTGATACTTGTAGTAAAGCTTGATATTTAGGACTATCAACATAAAATTAATGGTTAGTAAAGAAGGCGAGACATTTCAGCATGTGCACTCTTGTTGTAATATGTCACTTAAATAGCATGAAATTTTAACAAATGAGAGTACTCACAAGGTCAAATGTGCATGTGCAGCTTCCCATATTAGGTGTAATACCACCATTGATTTCCCCCTATTAGTCTTTGTTAAATTTGCACTTTTCAAAAAATTGTGCAGAATTTATCTTTTTTTTTAATAAAAAAATACTTGGCATGAGTAAAGTTTTATCCTGTCCAGTACTATAGACAAAATTTCACATAAAATGTCATTGCGTATAAGAAAATTACCATCACTTGAAGTTAACCAATCAAATTTTCACCTCTTTTCTATCTGTGTACAAGCTTTAGTAACCATGCAACCTCAAGTTTCCAAAATATTTTATAGAAACACCAAATAAAAAATAATGGTGCTTTTAAACACCCAAGATATATGTTTATAAACCAGAATTCTTTTACAGCAATTAAATGTAGAATTATTTTCCTACAACTGTCAAATTCAAGGGAATATTTTTTCGACCCTTTTTCGTATGCAACCGGATGTGACGTACAATGATTTGGTGGTTTTACACCTTTAGCATCATTTAATGTACTTTTAAGCATTTGGTCAACTTAAAACTATTATCAATCCGTTGTCAGGGGGAATTTTGAAAGTACAAAAATATTTAAAAAAGATCTATTTAAATATTTCATGGAGGGACAGATTTAATTTTTCAGAGGTTGAAGACCAATTATCCTAGATAATATACACAAAAAATGAAGTTTTTTTGAAGAGATGCATTTTTAAGATCCACTTAAAAAGTCTGTCGTCAAGTACTTTTAGTAAATATTTTTTATTCGAACACATCCATTCTGCTGTTATGACTGAATAGAAAGGTATTTCACTGTCACTTGACCCATATATTTCATTTTCTAGCTCTGCTAATTTTTAAATGTTATTATATCAACTTAGAGCCTAAATATATAAAAATTATAGAATCTGAAGCGAGATGATGTATGAAATATTTGTATTTTATATGTTTTCAAGACATAATAGTCATCTCAAACACGCCTAAACATAAAAAGGTGTACTCGACTTTCTCTTTTTGATTAAACTATTGCCCATTTTTTTGGATAGTTTCCCAAAAAGCTGTCGCCGGGGGCAGAGATGCAAATTAATGCTTTAAAAAGATCAATTTATTACTTTTCTTTGGAATTTGATTGGCGAAATTTATGCTTATGCACAAAAAAGATCGACAATTTGTCTTATAGTTATAATGTAAAAGTTTACAAATATCTCGAAGTTCTATACCATAATTTAAGTAAAAACACCGTATACATAATATACATAAAATCGTAAGTTAGGCACATCAACTTTTAAATCCCATAGAAGCAGAATGTTAACAATTCAAATTTGCCAACTAGGCCTTTTTTACCTTATCTCAAAAAGAGTTCCATTTCTTTTGTTTAATTTCAACTGATAAGATATCGCTTGGTATCAACACTCTATATCTAATTGAAATAGTTATGATAAACTCTCCAAAGGATAACTGAAACTTTACAGGATTAGCTTGTTATATTTTATTTTGAACTTAATATGGCCTGCTATTTATTTTGCCATCACTTGGCGTCCGTCGTCGTCCGGCGTCGTCGTCCGTCCGGTGTAAACTATTTCAAACATCTTCTTCTCTGAAACTACTGAACAAATTCCAACCAAACTTAAGCTGAATGATTCTTAGGGTATCTAAAATCAAATTTGTGTTTTATTTTCTGTTTCGACAAAAAACATGGCCGCCATGGCTAAAAATGGAACAATGGGATAAAATGCAGTTTTTGGTTTATATCTCAAAACCAAAGCATTTACAGCAAATCTGACAAAGTAAAAATGTCACTAGGTAAAGTTCTATCAGCCCTGAAATTTTCAGATGAATCTTACAACCCATTGTTTGGTTGCTGCCACTAAATTGGTAATTTTAAGGAAATTTTGCAGTTTTTGGTTATTATCTGGAATATTATTATGGATAAAGATAAACTGTAAACAGCAAAAATGTTCAGCAAAGTAAGATCTACAAATAAGTTTGTGACCAAAATTGTCAATTGACACCTTAAGGAGTTATTGCCCTTTAAAGACAATTTTACACAATTTGATTATCATGTTTTCCAACTTTAAAAAATCTTCTCCTCTGAAACTACTAAACCAAAATTAAACCAAACTTAAGCTGAATGATTCTTAGGTTATCTAGAATAAAGTTTGTTTTATTTTCTGTTTCCTCAGAAAAAATGGCCGCCATGGCTAAAAATAGATCTTAGGGTAAAATGCAGTTTTTGACTTATATTTCAAAAACTAAAGCATTTAGAGCAAATCAGACACGAAGTTAAAGTATTCATTAGGTCAAGGTCTACATGCCCTGAAATTATCAACCAAATCGGGTATCTGATTTTTAGGTTATTGCCCTGAATTGATAATTCTAAGGAAATTTTGCAGTTTTTGGTTGTTTTCTTGAATATTATTATAGATAAAGATAAACTGTAAACAGCAAAAATGTTCAGCAAAGTAAGATATACAAATAAGTTTATATGACCAAAATTGTCAATTGACCCCCTTAAGGAGTTATTGTCCTTTAAAGACAATTTTTCACAATTTGTTCATCTAATCTAGTTTGCTTACTTTAAAAAATCTCCTCCTTTGAAACTGCTGAATCTATTTTAGCCAAACTTGGGCTGAATGAGTTTCAGAGTATCTTGTATAAATTTTGTATTTTATTTTCTTGTACGTCAAGAAGCATAGCCACTATGGCTAAAACGGAACATAGGGGCAACATGCATTTTTTTTGCTTTTGAAGAAAATATGACAGATACAAAGAACATTTGAATGACATTTTTAAGCCACTCATTAATATATATATTGAAAAGCAAAAATAATCATTGATGAATGATTTAAGCAAAACATTACGGGTGAGCGATTCAGGCTCTTGAGAGCCTCTTGTTATCATATGAAGATTTTTTTACCAGATTTCCAGACTTGAAAACACAGTTATTTTCCAAAGAAAAATAATAAACAGCCAGGGTAATTTTTTTTCTTTCTAATAACGATCTCCTCACACAGTTTTTAATCCTAATTCAAACATAATGCACTAAAACAACCAAGCCATTTGAGATTTTGACCCATTATTTGTACTTCTTTTTACAAATCTTAATTTTCTCTTGATTGTTTAAACAGTTCAGTTGTATGTATATTTAAAAACATTTCTGCTATCATAATATTAAACCATATGAGATTATTAAAGTAAGATCTATGATTTACAAGAAAAAAATTGATTTACATTTGAGTGATTCCGAGCCTCCTGTTTCTGTATTTATGTGACTGATATTTTTTTTATTTAAGCATTGAATGATTTTTTTTTTTGTAAATTTATTTGGGTGTAAAAGCAACTTTTACTGAAGTACATTTTGTATAAAGCGTAAAAGTGCTTCATTCTAAAAATATGCGCACGGTCATGCAATACTTTTACAACCCTATAAAATTTCTAAAAGTTATATTCAATACTTATAATTACATTTTTTTACTAGGATCATTAAAACACGATTTCTATCAAGTTTTTCCTTTATTTACTTGTGCATTTTATTGTGGAATCTCGTGTCTAATGAATGTTACATTTCATTTTGAAATGAATGTTAATTTCAGAATGACGAGAGATTGCTGGTAGCCAATAAAAAAACATATCATAATGAAACATACATGTTTTGTAATTATGTACTATCAAAACATAATGACATGTTGTTACTCTATGATGGCAGATATCTACAACAATATAACAAAACTTTCTATCTTAAATATTTAAGTTCCCATTGTCTGATGATGATGATGATGATGATGATGATGATGATGATGACAAAATATAATTCTGCCATTTTAGATAGTGAATCAATTTAGAATCTTGTGATAGTGATGATGGTGAAGACAATAATGAATGGGATGTAATGAAGGTTGTAGCTGAAGAAGCATTGAAAACCAGTATGTATTACAATGTATAAATTGGTTTTTTTTATTGTCTCAAACTGCCACAAAAGTTGCGGAAAGCAGCGAGAAATACATGACATAGGGATTGCTTTTCCAGCGATGACTCCGACGTAAACAATTGTTAAGATTTCTGCTTAAGTTAGTTTGATAGGAACTTTTTTTGATAGGTCATTGATATTTACTATGAAGTTGCATTACTATCTATCAGTACATATAAGTTTGATGACTATTTTGAGGCCCTACCCCCTAGGGCATGGTCCAGTGACTTTGAATCAATTAACTATTTTACTGATGACAGATGTTAGATAAACTAGAGTAAACAGAGTAGCCAGTTTTCTTTCTTAATTTTAGTCCGCTGCCGACTTCGAAGGGGACTTAAGGTTTGCACTCAGTCCGTCCGTCTGTCTGTCTGTCTGTCTGTCCATCCGTCAGGCTGGCAAATCAGTTTTCAGCACTTGTTGTCTTCGTGCTTGAAGATATTGATTTGATATTTGGTATATTGTTTTGTCATGACAAGTTACAGATCAAGTTCAAACTTTGTTTCTGTCCAATACTGTTGTGCAGAGTTATGGTCCTTGGACTTAGAAAATCCACTCAAATATTCAGTTTTCCACATTTTTTTTGGTCATGCATGAAGACATTGATTTAATAATTGGTACATAATAAGTCACATTGTTTTATCATGACAAGTTACAGATCAAGTTCGAACTTTGTTCCGTTCTGATGATTTTGTGCAGAGTTATGGTCCTTGGACGTAGAAAAATCACTTCGATAATCAGTTTTCCATACTTTTTTTCGCCATACTTGAAGATATTGACTTGATATTTGTTATATTGTTTACACCATGACCAGTTTTAGATCAAGTCAGCATTTTGTTCAAGTACAATTCATTTTTAACCAGTAGGGATGTTTGTATTGCCATGCAATACTCTCAAAATGCTTGTTCATTTTACTTATATTGTGTTTTGGTATGTTTAGCAATAGTAATTAAACAATGGAGAATTTATTCAAAAGTTTTTCAAAACCTTTCGAAAAGACGGGCAGACCTGTGGAAAGCAAGTCAAGTTTCCAAACACTTAGTGCAGACGAGGAAGAGGAAGAGGAAGATTAGTGCACAGTCAAGACTAAGAGTAAGTACCTATAATCTACTAATGAGCAAACTAATTTGTCTAACCTTTCAAATTCACAGTTTACGGTATCTATACTCCAACAGTGTTTATAATTACAAGAAATCAGTCACGATATTCCCTATATAACCAAGCAAAATTTTCCAGAGCCCCCCCCCCCTGTTTTTGTAAATGTATATGAAATAATTGCAATTAGCTATCACAGTTTGCATGAAGGGGAAATGCTGTTTGCTAAAAATGTGTCGTTTATTTATGTTGCATACATTTTATTTAAAAAAAATACAACAAAAACATTCAATTCTTCTATTTACAGATCTAGGAAATATGAAATACATTATTGTTTTGTCTCATTATTTATATGCATATTCCTATCATAGTATTCTTATTAGATTAAACACCGAAAAAAATTGAAGGGAGATAATTGAACTAACTTAGTTTAATATAGGACTGGTATTCTTTTGTGAGTTGAATTACAGTTCTAGTACTTTTGATAAATCAAGATTTATCTTTAAAATGAAACATCTAAGACATCAGTAATTTCTTTTTATTGATGTTCTTAATTGTTAACATGTGTGATGATCACACAGGCTTAAAATTAAGAACACCAATTAAAAAATATTAATCCTTACTTAAACTATTAATATGTTTTGAAGAAAAACAGAGGTTAGATGTATGTGGACTTATGTCGTTAGGATGCTGTGCAATGTTGTGTTTGTCACTGGTCTCTGAGAACTGTCTTGTGATGGTGTTTGAAGACATGGCTGCCTACAGCAAAACAGAAAGAAACCAGTGGGTGCTGAACTGGTTGTGGTCTCACAACAAGTAAGATATTTTATAGACAAAACTACCCCACCTCTATTTATTTATTTTAAGTTATATTTATCCGCCGCTACCATGGCTACAGACGTCTGTCTTTCTGTAAGTAATTCCCAAAATTAGTTTCTGTGCTCTAACTTTAATTTGCTTCAAATTAATGTTATGATACTAATACACAATGTTTATTACCACAAAACACAGATCAAGTTCGAATTTGGGTTCAGTCAATTTTTCCATTCTTCAGTTATGTCCTTATATAAATCAAATTGAAAAATTGCCAAATCTTTCGTTTTGGTTCTATTAAGTTGAGTTTGCCACAACCAAATAATATGAAACTTAAACGCAATGCTTGTTACATCGAGACACAATTCAAGGTGAGATTTGGGTGGCATAACTTTAAAGGTTCTTGAGTTATGCACCTTCGTTTATTGAAAAATTTCCAATTCGGTCTTTTTAATTATCCAAATTTAGGGTGTCTTAACCAAATGCTCTAAATCTTATACATAATGCAATGCTTGTGACCACAAAACACTGATCAAGTTCGAATTCTACCCCTGTGAAGTTATCTGTCTATCAGTCTTTACAATTAACTTTTTATGCTCCACCTACTAAAGTAGAAGGGCATTATGAATTTATGTTTTCTGGTCTGTACATCTGTCTGTCCTTACTTTATTCATCCATCTGTCCCAGATCAGGTTAAAGTTTATGGTAAAGGTAGTTTATGTTGTAGAAGTCACATCAACTTGAATCTTTAGTACACATGTTCCTATGATATGATCTTTCTAAATGATAAGCTTAATTTAGTTTTTGACTCCAATTTACGCTTCACTGAACTTAGAAATGTGATAGTGTAAAAACAGAACATTGTCAGGTTTAAGATTTTATACGACCGCAAAAAAATGTGCGTTCGCATATTGCTATCATGTCGTCATTGTCTGCGGCCGAAGACACATTTAGATTCCGGTCAAAAACTTTAGTTAAAGTCATGGATCTCTATACAATTTTCCAGGAAAGTTCAATACCACAAAAGGAAGGTTCGGAATGATTTTGGGGGTTATGGTACCAAAAGTTTAGGAAAAAGGGGCCAAAAACAAGCATTTTTAGTTCACATGGCCCTTAGGGCCATGTGAGCTTTTCTCATCACTTGGTGTCCGTCGTTCGTCATTCGTCGCCCGTCGTTGTTAACTTTTACAAAAATTTTCTTCTCTGAAACTACTGCGCCAAATTTAACCAAACTTAACTACAATCATCATTCTAGTTTTTAGTTTTAAAAATGTGTCTGATGATCCCGCCAGCCAACCAAGTTGGCCCACATGGCTAAAAATAGAACATAGGGGTAAAATGCAATTTTTGGCTTATATCTCTGAAACTAAAGCATTTAGAGCAAATCTGACATGGGTAAAAAAATGTTTATCAGGTTGAGATCTATCCGCCCTGAAATTATCAGACGAATCAGACAACCTGTTGTAGGGTTGCTGCCCCCAAATTGGTAATTGTAAGGACATTTTGCAGGTTTTGGTTATTATCTTGAATAATATTATAGATAGAAATAAACTGTAAACAGCAATAATGTTCTGCAAAGTAAGATCTACAAATAAGTCAACATGACCATAATTGTCAATTGACCCCATTAAGGAGTTATTGCCCTTTTTAGTCCATTTTAAACAATTTTTCATAAATTTTTGTAATCTTTTACAAAAATCTTCACTTTGAAACTACTGAGACAAACTTAACCAAACTTGGCCATAGTCATCCATAGTATTTTGTTTAAAAAATGTGTCCGATGACCCTTCCTGGCAACCAAGATGGCTGACATGGCTAAAAATATATCATAGGGGTAAAATACAGTTTTTGGCTTATATCTCTGAAACTAAAGCCTTTAGAGCAAATCTGACATGGGATAAAAATGTTCAACAGATTTAAATCTATCTGCCTTGAGATTTTTAGACAAATCAGACAACCTGTTGTTGGGTTGCTGTCCCTGAATTGGTAAGTTTAAGGAAATTTTGCAGTTTTTGGTTATTATCTTAAATATTATTATTGTATCCAATAATATCTAATATGTAATAATCTATAGTATCTAATACTATTAATTATGATTTAACCTTATTTTACATGATTTCCAAAACAACAGTTGATACAGGTGAGCTACACAGGCTCTTGAGAGCCTCTAGTTGTAGTTTCCGGACAAATACTTGTAAGTGTATGGATCTCTCTGAAATTGTAACACAAGGTTCCATATCACAAAGGGAAGGATGGGATTGGGTTTGGGAGTAATTGCCCCAAACGTTCAGGAAATTAGGGGCAAACATGGGCCAATGACATGCTTTTTTTCTAGTTTCCAGACAAACACTTGGGTCAAAGTTCCGGGGAGGGGGGGTTCATACTTTTTTCTTCATTATTTTTCGTTTTTTTATGGTTTTTTTTTTTTTTCTTAATTTTTATACGACCGCAAAAATTTTGCGGTCGTATATTGGTATCACGTCGTCGTCGTCGGTAGCGTCGTTCGAAGACATTTGGTTTCCGGACAATAACTTTAGTAAATGTAAATAGAAATCTATGAAATTTAAACACAAGGTTTATAACCACAATAGAAAGGTTGGGATTGACTTTGGGGGTTATAGTCCTAACATTTGAGGAATTAGGGGCCAAAAAGGGGCCGAAATAAGCATTTTTCTAGTTTCCAGACAATAACTTGTGGAGCGGTGTATGGATCTCTCTGAAATTATACCACAAGTTTCCATACCACAAAGGGATGGTTAGGATTGGCTTTGGGGGGTTATGGCTCAAACAGTTTGGGAATTGGGGCAAAAGGGGGAAAACGAGGGTTTCCTGGTTAATGGACAATTAAAAAAATGTACAATTTTATGTTTGGATTACCGCCCTTACAATGCTTTTAAAATATGTATGAAGAAATGTTGTATTGTCTTGAGGTGATTAGCCGGTACGTCTAAACACCGCTCAGGACCTCCTGAGTGCACTCAGGACATACAAAGTGCACTCAGGACATGAAATATATGTTTTAGTGAGTGGTGAAGGTATGCATTTGATAGATAATTTAATTCTTCATCTATTAATTTTTGTTTTGATAAAATCATTTTAACATTTAAGGAGTTATTGAAGTTTTCATCGGCACGCGCCGTTTTTGTGAAATATGTCAGGCATGACCGAGGATTATATTAAATGCCAATTATCAAGTTGATTAGGTCGTTTTGATCTTTAATAATTAGGAGTGATTAGTGATGGTGCTAACCTCATACAAGTAAGCTTCGCAGACAAACAAAATCAAGATGTCTTTTGAAAAATAAAGAACAATAAAGATATATTGTTTTAGAAAAAAAACGTTAAATAAACATTTTTCTTTTTGTTTGTAAGAATTGAAGCCAGTCGAGAAATATGAGAAATCTACATAAATAGTTGGGAAATTTTCATTCAATTCATTTCATTTCATTAACTTAATAGATATTAAACATATCGTTATTATTTTCTTTGTATAGATTTTCGTATTTTATTAAAATTTCGTGCAATAAAAAGTTTAGTTTTATTCTTATTTCAAAAATTTAGAAGAATAATTCTTTCGTATTTTCATATCTCTAGATATATTACAATAGACTTTAATTGTATTGTTCCATGGTAAAAAAAAGAATCGGTGAAACACCATTTATAATTTACTTTTACAGCACGTACGCAGCCAAGCTAACAGTCAATCTGATCACTCACTAAAAATAGCGTTGAATTAAAAAAAAAATATTGATATCATCAGAGACATATATACATGTGTATATATGTCTCTGGTATCATTGCGTTCTAATTCTTATTTATATAATTGTGTGTGTGTGTTTTGTTCTATTTTCTTGTCTTTGAGATTCATTCAAATAATTAACACTTTTTGACCAATGAGAGGCTGTGTATGTATAACATAACGATTCAATCAAAATTTCATTTGTTAGATTTATTCCCCTATTGAAACTTGTTCTTGTCCAGTAATACATGTAAATTCCTTGAACGAGTTTGAAAAGGGAAATAAATTTGTCATACTTTTCATGAATTAAGATTTAGTTTTGTAAATGGAACCCGTTCTTAACTGTAGAAGCCGTACTTACCGAAATACGCTTTTCAAATAAGCAAATCTCATATAGTTAGTGTTCTTTCTCATTTTTATCGTTCTTGTCCAGTAATTTCATTCTTGAGTAATACGAATGCTTTAACAAATCCGCATTTAGTAAGATTTATCTTTCTCATTAAAGTTAAAAATTATCATATTTGGGTATTATTTCGAAATAATTTGTAAGTAAACGAAATCCGTTCAAACCACGACTAAGTCTTCGTGCACAGAGTTTGAAGTGCGAAAACCCCAGAAGCGTGATCGTAAGGCAAACCAAAGGAAAAGACCAAGGACAGCACGTTCGCAGCCAAGATATTAGACTTAGCAAATCATATAAATAAATACTGATCTGTCTTATTAATTTTAAATTCTAAATACTGTCATTGAAAATATAGGACCAGTTCATAGTTTCAATAAATTTGTTATCTATATCAAGGCTGTGAAAATCTTGAATAAATTTTGAACATTCATGAAAAAGGTTATATCAAATATCGTCAAAAAGTGTGCATTCCATAAGAAAATGTTTTTCAGTCTCTACACTGCAACTTTCACAAAACTTAATAACATCGTGTTATTCATTTTAAACGTAACACAGTACTACATGTAACAACACAATGCATAAGCAACAATAAAGATAATCCAATCAATTTTGTTGATTGGATAATTCACGGCTCAGTAGTTGTGTAATCAGTGACACGTGCCCTCATTATTTCATAAGAATTAACATATCTATCTAAGTTCGATTTCAAATTCTACCAAAATTTAACTCTTGAATAAGCAGCGTGTAACGAATATATTCATCCATCCTGTGTGCAAATACGATGACTATAAAGGGTCCTGAGTGCACATTGTATGTCCTGAGTGCACTCAGGAGGTCCTGAGCGGTGTTTAGACGTACCCGTGATTAGCTGTCAATTTATTTTTAGAAGTTACTATTTGAAAATGCTGATTAACGAATATCAATTTTAGCCATGATTATGTATGTCATTTTCTATTTTAAGACTTTTATGATGTATTTAAAATGGGTAATTATGGTTGCAAACTCCATTGGAAATTTGAATTGAGATTATGACCATATTTTGAGGGAAAGATTTTTTTTTGGAAAAAAAGGGGGTGGGGTGAACAAAAATTGTGGGGAGGGGGGGGGGGGGGGTAAAAAAGAAATTGTAAGGGGGGGACAATTTTTTCTCATTTCAGATTTCAGAAATTAAAAAGAAAATTTCTTCAATTTTATTTTATTTTTTTGGGGGGGGGGGGGGGTCAATTCGCAACAGCATAGTGTATTGCACAAAAGCAAAAAAAATAATATAAATTCAAATCATATAACCAATTCTATGTTCTTTGAGTACAGTTATTCTGTGTCAGAAACCTATTATGTGTCAAATATTTAATTACAATCCAAATTCAGACCTGTATCAAGCGTGAATATTGTATCCATTTTTGCCCCTACTATTCATGGTTGGACCTCTGAGGTCATATCCAGCTGCGCTCGGCGAAGCAATTTATTTGTTTTTGTTTCCAAAAATTTTCCATTTTTCCATTGATTATTTCTGATTTATCTATCTCAACTTGTTCAATTCTCTCTTGTATGTAACAACGTATTTCGATTTTAACGAACGAAATCTCTGTATAACTGAAAATTATTACAACAGGGGTTTAGTAAAAAAATGTACTAAATTTTATCCTCGGTACAAAGACATCATATATTTCAACATGCAGACATTTTATACGTTCAGGTAATCCACATCCAATCTGTTATGGTAATATTCTTTACAAAGCACAAAAATGTAGGCAGTTACCTCAAAAACTAACCAAACCTTTAAACAGACTTATTCAGAAGGGATATAGTTACAATACTGTTGTCAGGTCATTAAAAATTGCATATTTTGGTACTACTTTGTGATATTAATTCACTCATAGGGTCTTTGCATCCGAAATAAACCCATTTATTCTAAAACCAGTTGTTGGCATGATACGGGTTATGTTCTTCTCATATATTTTGTGATGGTATGATACTAAACCCCTAACCATGCTAACGAGAGGGATTGTGCTTGATTTTCATAAGATGAAGCATAATCTTTCAATCAGTTTAATTGAGGTCTGGAGCTGGAATGTAAGTAACTGCTAGTAATCCTTTGTTAATTTATGTATCATTGTTATTTTGCTTAGTTATACCCCGCTTTAAAAAAAGGGGGGGGGGGGGGGGGGGTGTATACTGTTTTACCTCTGTCTGTCCATCCATCCATCCATCCCTCCGTCTGTCGGTCCCATGAATATTTTTCGTCGCATCTTTCTCAGGAACTACATTACAAGGATTTCTGAAATTTAATTGCAGGGTTTATATGAGTCAGCTATACCGTGTGATGCGTTTACAGATTCATCACTCAACAACTTCCTGTTTTTTCTACAAAGGCTATAGGTATAAGGGGAGAGTTGAGATCTCACTAAACATGTTAACCCAGCGGCTTTTTTGCGCCTGTCCCAGGTAAGGAGCCTCTGGCCTTCGTAGTCTTATATGATTTTTAATTTTAATTCATTTAGATGTTTTAGAGTTTAGTATGACGTCCTTTTTCATTGAACTAGTAAACATTTTTGTTTAGGGGCCAGCTGAAGCCCCCTCTGGGTGTGGGATTTTCTTGCTGTGTTGAAGACCCATTGGTGGCCTTTGGCTGTTTTCTACTCTTTGGTCGGGTTGTTGTCTCTTTGACACATTCCCCATTTCTATTCTCAATTTTATTCTAATGGAGATCTATGACTAATCTGGTCAAGTACAGAGAACTTGATAGCTGTATATTACGCTGGTGTGCCTCAGGGGTTGGTATTAGGACCCTTGTTGTTTTTGGCACTTTGCTATAGATTGCTATAGCAATATACTTTCTTAAGGCATCGGCCTCAAACCGGAAGATGGACAGACTATCGCAAGTGTTATACTCCTAGATAATGTAGCACTAGTGTTTGAATACTAATTCTAGGAAGATGCTTTTGAAATTTTGAGTTACTTCTATTTTTATTAGCTTACAGCTTGAATTAAAATGAACTGAATGTTCATCGATAATTCAAATGAATATAACTTCATTTTGAAAATGGCTATCACAAACACTACTTCGCGGATCTGAGCTACGCGGAAATTAAAATCAATACACATCTACACGAGACAGCAGTTTCTACGTTATGCTTGTATCGGTATTCCCAAGACTTGCGTGAGATCCATATATGTGTACCTCCCGACGGGAGTACAATAATCCCGGTTTCAGGGGTTTCCTGAAGAAAAAATAAATACCGTGTTTAAAATATTTCATGAATGAATATTTTTTCGACACTATTTTTAATACGATTATGACAAATGATTATAAAAGACGTAAAAGCCCCAGTGTATCGAAAGTAATCTGGTATCTCATCTCGGCCCATAACCGACTCGTACTATAACAAACTCGGCCTATTACAAAATCGGACTATAACACAATTCGTATATACTATTTGTTATTAAGTCTCCCAAACAAAGTTTGGAGACTTATTGTTTTTGCTCAGTTCTTATTATTTTTCTTCTTGGGGTCTATTTATGGGTATTTTGAGGGGCCTACAGAAGGGAGGGATTTACCAAAGAACCCTTTGGCATTTAATTGTTTTTAATTTTCAAATGACTATAACTTGAGAACAGTAAGTGATAGACACACGCGGTTTTCAGTAATGATCACAAGACAATAAAACATATCAAATAATATAAAGGTTGAGTCATTGGGGTCACCCCACCCCTTTTCAATTTGAGAATGGGCTTTTATCCTGTAAACAGTCGAGATCCCAACACCTAAACCATATATATATTCATGTATGGGATAATAAAACAAATCAAATGAAATATAGTGGGAGTCCCTCTGGGTCACCCCACCCCCTTCTGTTTGAGATCTTGTAAACGGTCGATATCCCCATCCCTAAACTATATATATTCTTGTATGGGACAATAAAACAAATCAAATGAAATATAGGAGGAGTTAACGGGGGTCAACCCCGCCCCACTTCTTTTTGAAAACTCGTAAACGGTCGAGATCCCCACCCAAAACCATATATATTCTTGTACGGGACAATAAAACAAATCAAATGAAGTAAAGAGTCCCCTGAGAATCAAACCCCCGCCCCCTTTTTTGAGAACTTGTAAACTGTCGAGATCCCCACCCCTAAACCAACTATATTCCTGTTCATGATTTCAAGTAGATTTGAATAACATACAGGGTTAATCCCTAGGCGTCACTTATGCATATCACTTTACTAGACCAAACCAATTTGTACTGGACTTTGCCCAATGTCAGGCGACCATGGGAATGACTAATTATGGGAGCTTTGATTGGGAAACTTCGTAACAGCATCCTGTTACAATTATTTCTTGTATTAAGTAAAATATTTAGATGTCGGAAAAAACCGTTAACCACACAATCTACTAATCGTAGTCCGAGTTTGTTCAATATATAACAATTCAAACAAGAAAACTAACTGCTTTATTAGTAATAATACAATTTACTACAAACAAATATGAATGACCTTAATCAATAAAAAATACTTAATCACATGCCCTTTACATGGGATGGGCACAGACAGAAATTAACATAGCTTTCTGTATATTTGATTATTCTAAATCTACAGTTTAAGGTTGCAATAGAAATGATCAAAATTTTACATGACAAACATATGGAAAAAGTGATTTTTGATAATTGCTGATGAGACAATGGTTTGGGGAAAAACACCAAAGCTGTGATTAAATACATATTTGAAATAATACACATCTACAACCTATTTGAAATAATACACATCTACAATCTATTTGAAGTAATACACATCTACAACCTATTTGAAATAATACACATCTACAGCCTATTTGAAATAATACACATCTACCGTTGCAAACTTTCCACAGGTGCTATTCAGCACTTTGATTAATATACATTAATGATATAGCTGATAGTATGTCTGGATTCGGAAGGTTTTTTACAGATGATACTTCAATAGGTCATACTGCACCTGATGAATTCACTTTAAAACATTCAATCAGTAGTGATCTTGATTATTATACCCCATGCAACGGGTTGAGGAGGGTATAATGTTTTTGACCCGTCCGTCCGTCCGTCCGTCAGTCCGTCAGTCCGTCAGTCCGTCAGTCCTGTTTCTTGTCATCGCAACTCCTCTCAAACCACACAACAGAATTTCACGAAACCTTTTTAGATAATAAGGACATACTACTGCATATCGACAGGAAATTGCGATTCAATTTTTTTTGCTAGGAGTTACGCCCCTTTGAACTTATTTCCTTTAATGTACTACTGCAACAGTTTGTCATCGCAACTCCTCTGATACCACACACCAGAATTTCAAGAAACTTTTTTTTAGATAATAAGGACATACTCTGTAGATGTGCATATCGACAGGAAATTACGGTTCAATTTTTTTTCTAGGAGTTACGCCCCTTTGAACTTATTTGCTTCAATGTACTACTGCAACAGTTTGTCATCGCAACTTCTTTGATACCACACAACAGAATTTCATGAAACCTTTTTAGATAATAAGGACATACTATGTAGATGTGCATATCGACAGGAAATTATGGTTCAATTTTTTTTCTAGGAGCTACGCCCCTTTGAACTTATTTGCTTCAATGTACTACTGCAACAGTTTGTCATCGCAACTCCTCTGAAACCACACAACAGAATTTCATGAAACTTTGTAGATAATAAGGATATACTATGTAGATGTGCATATTGACAGGAAGTTATGATTCAATTTTTTTTTTCTTATACAATTTTTTTTTCTTACACATACTTTATCTCTCCAATGACAATGTGGGGACGTGGGGTATGTGAGCGCGCTCACTAAGATTTTTTAATTTAAGTAAGTGGTCAGAAAAATGGCTAGTGAAGTTTAATCCTGATAAAACTGATATTATGATATTCAGTTTAAAAAATATATACAGTGATATGACTTTTGATTTTGATGGTGCTACACTAACATGGAATAAGCATGTTGATAAACTGATTGAGAAAACAAGGAAGCAGCTAAATGTTTCACTGGTGTTAAACTGATCATGGTAATTGCAGTTACCACGATCTCAATATGGCGGAGGTAGAAATAAGTAAAATCGTTTTCTGCTAATTTCTTCCTGTAATCGTGTTGTTTTCAAGAATTACTTAGCCACCAGGTTAATCTGTACGTTTTTTTTTTGGTGTGTGTGTTATAAATATCATATATGGCCTCGTTACCGAAATAATAGCCATCGAAATTTTTGTGGAAGATAATCGGTAACTCCAAAAAAAGATAATGGTAACTTGTGTACAAATCACTTGAAAGATAATCGTAACTGCAGAATATTTCAATGATAATAGTTGCTGATTTTGATAAAAAAAAAAAAAAAAAAATGTATCATAATAACAACGAACGTGTTAGTGCTTCATCATTTCTTTTGTTCACCGCCATACCTCAATAGACGACTAAAATGTGGTATGAAATTATTATGAACACAACTTTTCCAATCTTTCCAACACAGATTTGATCACTTTGTAAGGCCGAATTCAGATCGTTTACAAATTTATGCATAGAAATTAATCAGAATTAAATATTTGTTTAACTTAAAAAAAAAAAATAAGAAGATGTGGTATGTTTGCCCATGAGACAACCATCCACCAAAGAACAAAAGACGTAGATGTAAACAACTAAAGTTCATTGTACTGCATTCAACAATGTGTAAAACTCTTAGAATGAGATACATGTAACAACAACCACTAAATTACAGTCTCCTGACTTAGGACAAGCGCATACAGAATGTAGCAGGGTTAAACATGCTTGTGAGCGCTCTCCTCCTTCTTTTTATGAAGAAGCATGCCGGATGTATAAATACGCAGCCACGTCCGGTTAGAATGTTATTTTTTTTAAATTAGATGCCTCAGGTAGAGAATATGCCACGCTCTCTGCACGTTAAGAAACCTCACAATAACTTTTTAAGGGGTCCGAAGGTGGTATTTTGCAAGGAAAAATAGTCCCTTCCCAACTTAACCTCATTTTCCAGTGGAAGTTCAAATTTCTCGACCTTCATCCCGACGGCTCATTTACCAAAACATATTTATTGATTATTTGTTCTCATCCTGAACGATCATGAAACATTTGCCATGAGGTAGAAATAAGTAAAATCGTTTTCTGCTAATTTCTTCCTGTAATCGTGTTGTTTTCAAGAATTACTTAGCCACCAGGTTAATCTGTACGTTTTTTTTTGGTGTGTGTGTTATAAATATCATATATGGCCTCGTTACCGAAATAATAGCCATCGAAATGTTTGTGGAAGATAATCGGTAACTCCAAAAAAAGATAATGGTAACTTGTGTACAAATCACTTGAAAGATAATCGTAACTGCAGAATATTTCAATGATAATTATTGCTGATTTTGTTAAAAAAAAAAAAAAAAAAAATGTATCATAATAACAACGAACGTGTTAGTGCTTCATCATTTCTTTTGTTCACCGCCATACCTCAATAGACGACTAAAATGTGGTATGAAATTATTATGAACACAACTTTTCCAATCTTTCCAACACAGATTTGATCACTTTGTAAGGCCGAATTCAGATCGTTTACAAATTTATGCATAGAAATTAATCAGAATTAAATATTTGTTTAACTTAAAAAAAAAAAAATAAGAAGATGTGGTATGTTTGCCCATGAGACAACCATCCACCAAAGAACAAAAGACGTAGATGTAAACAACTAAAGTTCATTGTACTGCATTCAACAATGTGTAAAACTCTTAGAATGAGATACATGTAACAACAACCACTAAATTACAGTCTCCTGACTTAGGACAAGCGCATACAGAATGTAGCAGGGTTAAACATGCTTGTGAGCGCTCTCCTCCTTCTTTTTATGAAGAAGCATGCCGGATGTATAAATACGCAGCCACGTCCGGTTAGAATGTTTTTTTTTTTAAATTAGATGCCTCAGGTAGAGAATATGCCACGCTCTCTGCACGTTAAGAACCCTCACAATAACTTTTTAAGGGGTCCGAAGGTGGTATTTTGCAAGGAAAAATAGTCCCTTCCCAACTTAACCTCATTTTCCAGTGAAAGTCCAAATTTCTCGACCTTCATCCCGACGGCTCATTTACCAAAACATATTTATTAATTATTTGTTCTCATCCTGAACGATCATGAAACATTTGCCATGGGACTTTAAACAACAATCAATCAATCAATCAATCTTATATCCGCTGTCGTAAAGGCATTCATTTTTTCACGTTCAGCATTTAGAGTCAAAAGCGCATCTGGAGAGGAACAATTGGTACTGTCAATGTTATAACTACCACCGGGCCGTTGGACCGAAACCTTTGTTAGTGGACTATCAGTCCCCGGGTATATCACTTGCACAGTAGCTACTAATTAGGTAATAGCATTGAAATACGGATATGTTTTCATTGCTTATATACAAGTTGAGAAATCATTTAAGTAAAGTAATTAACTCTTTCGTACAAAGCTCTGATTCCTTGTCCTGATTATGGTATAATTTAGGTTCTCTATGGTTTTATAAGCTCTGCAATGTTTTTGTTAGGTTTTGTCCCCGGTTATTACTGAAGAGACATAATATGAGTTGTCGAAATACACATCTGATGCAGCACAAGAACATTACATTTAATCTTAGAACTACTACCGGGTCGACATCTCTGTTAGAGAACTGTAAGTCCCAGAGAGTATCACCAGCCAAGTTGTCAGTACTTTGTGCACGCAAAAACGGTTATGCATTGATTGAATTTTTTCTTATAAAACTTTTAAATCATTTAGATTGAGGAATACATGTACATGTTCTTCTTCTTTAAGTACAATGTATGACAATATACCAATCAATATTTTCCGTAAATTGTATCTTGTGAAATGTATACAATATATATCTACAAAGCAAAAAGTAAATTTGTTGAAGATAACCATTTATTCACTAATTCTGGTAACACTATCAAACTTTTAAGCAATATTTAGATATAGTCGCCGTCTAAATCAACAGATAAAATACGATTGTCATTAATAAATTACTAGTATCATGTCCAAATTACGACTATCTGATAGTCCAGATACTTTGAGTTACGATTATCTTCCTTGAATTTTCTATGGCTTTTATCTTTGTAACGAGGCCATATATGATATTAAGAACACACACACACACATCAAAATCGAACAGATCAACCTGGCAGCTGAATAATTCTTGAAAACAACATGTTTACACAGAGAAATTAGCAGAAAATGATTTTACTTATTTCTATCTCCGCCATATCGGGATCTTGGTAACTGCAGTTACCATGATCAGTTTAACACCAGTGATGTTTTACGCAAACTAAAATTTCGATTAAAAAGGGAATATTTGGATTTTTTATTCGTCCGATACTTGAGTATTCATCAGAAGTTTGGGATAATTGTGAGAAAATAAATTCTGATCGGTTAGAAAATATTCAAATCGAAGCTGCTCGTATAGTTACTGGATTACCAAATTTGCTAGCCGCAACGCTATTTACAGGGAAACGGGATGGGCAAAATTAAGCGTAAGGCGGGAGGTAAAAAAGTTGGCCATGTTTTATAAAATTATTAACAATCAGGCTCCAGTTTACCTACATGACTTGGTTCCAGAATTTGTATCTGATATTAGTAATTATAATTTACGAAACAGACACAATATCACTATTCCAGTGAATCGTTTGTCGGTTTATCAACAGTCTTATTTCCCAGCATCCATAACATTGTGGAACACTTTAGATATTATTATTAGACAGATTCCTACATTTTCATTATCTCAAAGCAAATTGCATATGTTATATTATAAGAATAAACAACCTCCAATACATTTTTACTCTGGAGACCGCTTACTATCTGTATTATACATGCAAGGCTACGAAACTGTTGTAGCACTCTTCAATCTGATTTGTTTAACAAACTTAGTATAAGAGTACAAGATGTCAATCAAAAATGAAATAAATATTTTTGCTGTCAACATTATCATTACAACAGTTAGAAGCGTGAAGGAGTTGGAGTGATTCTGCAGAGTACCGTCTGTTTTAGTCTTGGTTATTCAACGATCAGTAACTAAATATTGCCTATTAATCATCTGACACATTGGAATGCCATCAAACCGACAACAACGGAGAGACTAACAACTCATCGGATCAAGACCTTCAACACCAGATTCAGTTCTATCTAAGGAATATAACTATTCGGACAATTTCTAATGAGAAACAGATGTCATTTGATAATATATTTTAATCTTTTAATCGTAATCTTGAATTGATTTACTATTCATATTTTTAACTTTGTCCTTTGATGTTATTGCTCAAATCAATTTAAAATTTACTTGTCACATTGAGATGTTTTCAGTTTTTGATATAACTAGTTCGTAGAAATTTTAATACGTCACTTTCTTATAAGAAATTGTCCAAATAGTTATATTCCTTAGATAGAACTGGATCTGGGGTTGAAGGTCTTGATCCAATGAGTTGTTAGTCTCTCCTTTGTTGTCGGGTTGATGGCATTCCAATGTGTCAGATGATTGATAGGCAATCTTCAGTTACTGATCGTTGAATAACCAAGACTGGAACAGACAGTACTATGCAGGATCACTCCAACTCCTTCACTCTTTTAATTGTTGTAATTATGGTTCCCTACTTTAACTGTGACTGTGACTTAGTGAAGTATAAAAATTTCTACGAACTATTTATACCAAAAACTGAAAAGAGCTCAATGTGACATGTAAATTTTAAATTGATTCGACTAATAACATTAAATGACAAAGTTAAAAATATGAATAGTAAATTAATTAAAGATTACAATTAAAGGATTACAATGAATTATCAAATGACATCTGTCTGTCTAATTAGCAAGTTTAACAATTACTGTAAATGGAGTAATTCTCAAAAACATATGTGATATATTAAAATATTTCTAATAAGTCTGAAGGTAATTAGATTAAAAAAAGTTCAACTAAATTTAAATAAGAAAACTGTAAATAAATATAATCCTAATGGAAAACAATCTTTTGATTACAAACTTATTCAAGATTCAAAATTAGAATATGAAATCTGAATATGATAAAAGTACTAAAAATACTTTCAAAAACCTGAAAGGAAAAATGCACCTATGACATATTTCACCTCCCCCCCCCTACCCCGCCCCCATCCCCCTACCCCGCCCCCATCCCCCCTCCCCGCTCAAAAATGTTTGTCCTCAAACATTACATAAATATCTATTCTATAAATGAACATAAAGATATGCAAGCAAAATAACATGTATATACACCTACAAATATAAAATCTAAGCCTTTTAACTATGTGAAAACACTATTTTGATAAGAGGCTCAGAATTTAAGTGGCACATAACTGACATAGAGGCATTACCACTAGTTGAAGGAATTCAACATTTTAGACACTATTTAGCAAATCAGGAATTTCTTGTTATTACAGACAATGCTTCAGTGAAATATCTTCAAAAAATCAAGGATTGCAATGGACGTATGCAGATGGAGCCTCTTTCTTCAAGCATACAATTTCAAAATTCAGCATCGTTCAGGAAATAAGAATCCAGCAGATTTTCTTTCTCGTCAAGATCATCCAAATACAGAACCAGGGCATTCAAGTGAATTATTAGTACATTTATACTCAGTAAGTGAAAATCAAAAGGAATATACAGAAGCAACATTATTGTATGAAGGAGAAAATGTGGCCTCAATCATTATAGTTTGAACAGCATTCAACATATTCAAGGGATTATTAATATTGTGCTACCAAATCTAGCAACAAAGCAACAGAAGTGTCCTGATTTTACTGATATCATCCAGTACAAGCAGTTTGGACAAGTACCCGTAGACCCAGCAAAGGCAAGGACTATAGTCGCTGAATTGTATAACTATGAAGTAGAAGACGACATTCTGAAGCACTTCTACTCTAAACGTTGCAAAAAGGTTCCAAAAGATGAAAGGCTTGTCAAACAAATTACTGTACCAAAGGTTTTGCGGGATGACCTACTTAAGTCCGTTCATGATTGTATTGCTGGAGGTGGACATCAGGGATTTGAAAGGACATATGCAGCTCTCCGTAATAAGTACTTTTGGCCATCTATGTATAGTGATATCAGCTCCTATGTCAAAACTTGTGAAACTTGTCAACAATCAAAGAGTGCTTTTAATTCAAGACCTCCTCCTTTGCAACCGCAGTAAACTCATGTTTTTCAGAGATGGCATTTAGACAAATTAAGTGGTGTACAAAGGACAAATTCAAACATATTTTATTAGTAGTGGACAGTTATTCAAAATGGTGTGAGGCATTCCCTCATCGAACTCAAGAAGCAAAAGATGTTGCAAATGTTTTATACAAAGAGATCATCACACGTTACGGTGCACCTCGTATTTTAATATCAGATTGTGGAAAAACATTTGTCTCAAATATTGTAAAAGCATTATCAGAACTTTTTAACATCACTAGACATTTGACCAGCTCATACCATCCACAGACATATGGATCAGTAGAACGTATGAATCCTGTTATACTACAAGCTTTTCGTGCTTATACTAAAGACATGCAAGACGATTGGATAGATTATTTACCAGGAATCATGATGGCATACAGAGCAACGCCAGCCACTCAATCCACAGACTTTTCTCCATTTTTCTTATTGTATGGTAGGGAGATGTCATTACCAATAGACACTTCATTAGTACCAAAAGATCATTTAACACAGGATAATAAAATAGTTTTGGCCAGAATTCTTCAAAATTTAGAAACAACTAGAACAATAGCTGCAAAGAACATCTTACACGCTCAGCAAAAATATAAACAAAATTATGACAAAAGAACAAAAGATCCAGAATTTACACCAGCACAACGCGTTTGGCTATACTGCACAAAAGTTCCGGTTGAAAAAGCTCCAAAACTACACCATAAGTGGGTTGGGCCATACTATATCACCAGATTTGGTCCCCATCACACCTATAAATTAAGGAGCTGTGCAACAAATAAAGAAGTAAAATCCTTGGTAAATGCGCAAAGACTAAAACCGTATCATGATCCAGAAGAGAGACCTACAAATATTCCAAATGATATGGAAGAACAACATGGATGAACATGAACCTGATGAACTAGAAGACCAACCAGACCCTCCTATACCTCAAGTCAACAACAATGACCAGCAAATTCAAGAAGATCGAATAGATAGGAACAAGGAACAGGTAGATCAACCAGAGAATCAAGATAATAACAATGTCCCAGATACTCAACCAACTTTAGACAGAGGAAATAATACACCAGTAAGAGACACAAGGCCATCATGTATATAAATGATTGTGACCGAGGAAACTGCAAACCATTCAGTGAACACGAAATAGATTCTATTGTATCATCTGCAAGAAAAAATGGCACTTTATATTAAAAAAAAAAGTTTACAGAAAAGACAAGAAAAAAAGATTGGTATTTCGCATGCAAAATCCCATGCAGGTAAGTAAGAGAATTTCATGCAAAACGTACTATGGATGGCAAAAAGAGAAAACGTCCACTTCAGAAACACAAATTCTTCAATAATACTGATGAAAATTTAAATCATATTGCTCAGACAAAACTAACCAAAGATTCAACAACTCAAACAGAATCAGAAACTGATATATCAACAAATTCAATGGACAACTGTGATAAAGAAAAATCAATTTCCGTCAGATTTTTCAAAAGAAAAGCTTATTTTTTGGTACAACAGCACAACAGACAGACATGACAACCAATCACAATAGCTAAAGATCATGCAGCTACATTTATAGAAACAAGAAAGAAGCATTTAGAATTCATAAGCATGAACTGCATATTGAATACATGCAACACAAATTTAATTATGGAAACAAGAAACCCTTCATCGACGGACCAACAACAGATGGAATTTTTGAAGTTCACGTCAACAGGAATGGCAAGGATAAATTCCTTATAGGTTTTAAAAACAAGAATATACCTCCAGAATGGGTAACATTAGATGATGTTCCTAATGGATCAATGCTTGTCCTTTTAAATGACCTTGAATGTCAATATAATGATGAAATAAGTCCTCCTCAGTAATGTAGTGTGTAGATCAACTTTTTATATGTCTTAAGGTAATAACCCTCAGTAATGTGTATTTTTGTACCTGAGATCAGCTCCTCATTGTATTTTGTATCGGAGATCAGCTTCTCAGTGTATTTTTGTATCGGAGATCAGCGCCTCATTGTTTTTGTACGGGAGATCAGCTCCTCATTGTATTTTTGTTTCGGAGATCAGCTCCTCATTGTTTTTGTATCGGAGATCAGCTTCTCAATGTATTTTTGTACCGGAGATCAACTTTTTATATGTCTTAAGGTAATAACCCTCAGTAATGTGTATTTTTGTACCTGAGATCAGCTCCTCATTGTATTTTGTATCGGAGATCAGCTACTCATTGTATTTTTGTATCGGAGATCAGCTCCTCATTGTTTTTGTACGGGAGATCAGCTCCTCATTGTATTTTTGTTTCGGAGAATAGCATCTCATTGTTTTTTAGGTACCGGAGGTCAGTTCTCCTCATTATGTGTTTAGGGACTGGGGATCAGTCAGTCTCATTTTCAATTTCAGGACCACATTAGTCAGTCCTCCTTATTGTCTTAGTAGTGGAGATGATCTCTCATCTATGTTTATTTTATCTTAGGGAATATTTTTTTTTCTCACATAATTAAAAGACTTAGATTTTATATTTTTAGGTGTATATACATGTATTTTGCTTGCATATCTTTATGTTCATTTATAGAATAGATATTTATGTAATGTTTGAGGACAAACATTTTTGAGCGGGGGGAAATATGTCATAGGTGCATTTTCCCTTTCAGGTTTTTGAAAGTATTTTATATACTTTTATCATTTTCAGATTTCAAATTCTAATTTTGAATCTTGAATAAGTTTGTAATCAAAATATTGTTTTCCATTAGGATTATATTTATTTACAGTTTTCTTATTTAATTTGAATTGAACTTTTTATTAATTTAATTACCTTCAGACTAACTAGAAATATTTGAATATGTCACATATGTTTTTGAGAATTACTCCATTTACACTAATTGTTCAATTTGTTAATTAGGCAGACAGATGTCATTTGATAATTCATTTTAATCCTTTAATTGTAATCTTTAAATAATTTACTATTCATATTTTTAACTTTGTCATTTTATGTTATTGCTCGAATCAATTTAAAATTTACTTGTCACATTGAGCTCTTTTCAGTTTTTGGTATAAATAGTTCGTAGAAATGTTAATACTTCACTAAGTCACAGTCAGTTAAAGTAGGGAACCATAATTTCAACAGTTAGAAGTGTGAAGGAGTTGGAGTGATCCTGCAGAGTACCGTCTGTTGCAGACTTGGTTATTCAACGATCAGTAACTAAAGATTGCTTATCAATCATCTGACACATTGGAATGCCATCAACCCGACATTAAAGTAGAGACTAACTACTCATCGGATCAAGACCTTCAACACCAGATCCAGTTCTATCTAAGGAATATAACTATTTGGGCAATTTCTTATAAAAGTGCATTTTAGACAATTCCAGCTTACAGTTCATCAAAGTGATTAGACAATTTATAAGAGCAGTGACTTTAAATGTTATAGTGCATTTGTTTTGATTATTTGGATTTATCTTTGGCATATATTGTTATTTATTAAATTGTTAAACGTTTTAGAGTATTAACTTCGCCACTTGTCTGTCATAAGTCTATTAATAGACTGACCACTTACAAACACGTTTTGCAGGATCTCAACATTGACGACTTCAAGTCTAAACCTCCTGATTGCACCTGTGCTAGTTCCTAATTCACATACAATCCGGCTACCCACGTTATTACCGGAGACCTCAACATTGTCAATAACACTTCCCTGCGAAATTTGTTATCCAAAGGTCCGAAATATCGTAAGCCTAAATCCATCAATTGGAATTACAACTTCAAAATACTGATGGATTCAGTCGAGGATTATGCCAGGCAATGGGCTAAACGCGAGAAAGAAGACGTAGATACTCTTGCCGAATGGATTAAGGCTCTGATGTCGTTGATACAAATCCGAATTAAGAAACTAAATGGGCATATCAATACCCACGCTACGTCTATTTTTAAAGACCCAAATGTTGCAAAACACTTGTCCTACCTCCATGACAAATATGTTGTTGTCCTCGCAGATAAAGCCCCAAACAACATCGTTTTTTGTGTGTAAATATCATTACATAGACTGCTTGATAAATGAATTAGGTATGGACAATTCACTTGGAAACTCAACATATACCCTCACGACACTTACCAAAGAGGAAATCCTGGATAATCATAGGTCTGTTCTATGTTCCTTTGGAATTTTAACCAAAGATGAAGAACTGGATCATCCATCACTGTATTGGATACCTAAACTACATAAGTGTCCTTACAAACAACGGTATATTGCTGGGTCTTCCAAGTGCTCCACGAAACCTCTTTCTAAATTATTAACATCTATTTTATCAGCAATCAAAGCTGGGCTTCAAAGTTATTGTGAAACTGCCTATTCTAGAGATGGCGTGAATCAGATGTGGATACTAAAAAATTCCAAAGATCTTTTAGAGTACATACAATCTAAGACTCTTATCTTGTAATAGTATTAAAACATTTGACTTTTCTACACTTTACACAAGTATTCCCCATTCCAAACTAAAAGACAAATTGAAAGAGTTGGTATTACTTTGTTTCATTAAAAAGAATGGCGAACGCAGATACAAGTATCTTGTCTTGGGGAGGGATACATTTTGTGTAAATCCTACTTTGTAAAGAATCACTCTGATTCAAACAAAAAGTTCACTGAAATTGACATTATCAAGATGCTTGATTTCTTGATTGACAACATATTTGTTACGTTTGGAGGACGTGTTTTTCAACAGACTGTCGGAATTCCAATGGAAACCAATTGTGCCCCTCTTCTTGCCGTCTTGTTTCTTTATTATTATGAGGTTGACTTCATACAGGAACTTCTTAGGAAGAAAAATAAGAAGTTAGCAATATCCTTTAACTCTACGTTCCGCTATATAGATGATGTTCTCTCGCTAAATAATACAAAATTTGGAGACTATGTTGAACGAATCTATCGCATCGAACTAGAGATAAAGGATACTACAGATACAGTTAAGTCTGTCTCATATCTTGACTTACATCTAGAAATTGACAATGAGAGTCGGTTGAAAACAAAACTTTACGACAAAAAAGATGATTTCAGCTTCCCAATTGTGAACTTTCCATTTATATGTAGCAACATCCCAGCAGCGCCTTCATACGAAGTATATATCTCCCAATTGATACGATATTCCCGGGCTTGTGTTACTATCATGATTTCCTTGATAGAGGATTGCTGCTCACAAGGAAGCTATTAAAGCAAGAGTTTCAAATGGTGAAGTTGAAGTCATCCCTTCGTAAATTTTACGGACGCCATCACGAGTTGGTTGACCGTTATGGAATAACCGTTTCACAGATGATATCGGATATGTTCCTTATGTCGTGACTACAATACCTTCCATTTTCGCGAGTGTGACTTGCCGAATTGGACTATTTGCCGGATTTGTAATAACATAAGCAACACGACGGGTACCACATGTGCAGCATGATCTGCTTACCCTTCCGGATCACCTAAGATCACCCCCAGTTTTTGGTGAGATTCGTGTTGCTTAGTCTTTGGTTTTCTATGTTGTGTCGTCTGTACTGTTATTTGTCTGTTTGTCTTTTTATTTTTGGCCATGGCGTTGTCAGTTTGTTTTCGATCAATGAGTTTGACTGTCCCTCTGGTATCTTTCGTCCCTCTTTTGTCCCTTGGGTCAAGCATGCACAGTTAGTCCTCCCTAGCAAGAAACATGCCACACTGGCCCTCGGTGCCAGATAGCTCTCTGGTGATGAGTCTGAGTTCTGACGAAAATGATAGTGTTTTTCTATCTGTACAAAAGTATATAAAAAGTACCAAGTGTTTTTCTCAAATTTGACAACCTTATTTCTGTAACAGATCTTATTGAACATGATCAACTTTATTTGCTCTTAGGGATACGACAATCAAATGATCTTTATGATTGACTATTGTTATTGGAAACGTTTCAATCGATTTTATTAAAGAAACAAAATTAATACTTACAACTATGTGTAGATTTATTCCGTTTTTCATATTAATCCGTAACAAGAAAAGCGACTTTATATGACGTATCACATCATAAACTATGAGTGTGTAATTTACATTTAAACCAACTCACACACACGACTTGTCATGTAATTGATTCGATTCTTCAAATTTATATGTAATTTATTTTTATATCTTCATGCTAAAATAATAATTGGTTAAAGTCAGATATGTGTAATGTTTATTCAAGTGTATATTTATGTGTGTATTGGAGAAGACGTTACTAAGTTAACAAACTTGTGTCTAATCGATTTGTCCTTTTTGAACAATAAAATATGTTTAAACTAAACTAGCTGTATATTAAATCTTTGAAATGAAAATGTTTTCTTTCTATAATGGGCTGAATAGGGAGCATCAGTTGGCAGTGCATAAAGTTAAAGCTTCTTCTTTTGTACAGATATTTTTGTTATGCTTGATAGTGCAGTTAATGTTCAAGTACGAACCATGAAGGAGATGACAGTTTCACTTTTGTTACAGCAGAAGTGAATGGAATGTCTGCCTTACTGCATGGTTACAATGTAAGTGTAATTGGTGTCCCATTATCAACTTACTATGCTATAAGAACTAGATGTTTAAGTAAGTGTCAAGTATATTGAACAAACATAAATTATTTATCAATTTTAACCCATTAAAATTAGGAGAAAACAGTTTGTAGTTTAAGCTTTAACAACAAAATAAAGCCCAGATTGAGTTTTCTATGCATAAAATATTCTGGTGCTGTTTAGTCAAAGGAAACACAGATTGGCTGATAATAACTAACACACAGTGACTCCAGTAAAAACAATATTGCTTCCATGTTTGGAATTATTGTTTGTATTGATTGGAGCCAAGTAAGGGTTGTCCTATCAAAACATACATGGTACCTAGGGAAGACTATTTTAAAAAGGTGATTATCAGTGCAAAGGTTCTGGAAAGGTCATATTTGGCAGTCATGTGATAAACTGAAAGCTTAGTTTGTCCTCAACGTCAAATTGGGATTTAGGACTAATTTTATTTTTTCACAGAAATACTTTTGGTCATTTCATTGAGATCGGGTTTCTTAATCGCCATTTTGAACTTGTTTTGGTTTTGTAATCCCTTTCCTGTAAAAAATGAAAACAACAAATTATAAATTTCATGTGTCCGAAGAGCTTTTTCTAGATTTATCTTCATCAGGAATGCTCAAAGCCGAATATTTGAAAGCCAAGGATGTATAAGGACGAAAAAGTTGAAGTGCTATAAACCAAAAAGGACCTTAAAAAATAGCCAAATCCATCAAAGGCCAACTTTGCCTGAGGGAGTTGAAACCTTAGTTTCTGTATAATTTCAAAATTTATAAAATCAAATTTTAGATACTATGTTATGAATCATGTCAGTACCATAGTACTGACTACTGAGCTGATGTAATAAAACTGCCACTCCAGTATAGTATGATAATCCTGAGTTCCCTCCTAAGAAATATATTAATACCTCCGGGAAATATTGGCTAATGATCGCAGGCGCATTGCATTTGCGCCAGTTTTTACAAAATTCCATCTTTCATCTGCGCCACAAGGTTACATTTCATTTGCGCCAAAAAATATAAACTGCGTTTGCGTCATTTTACAGGTAATATATGAGGGAAAGGTTTAAAATATTCATTGCTACATCGTGAATAATATTTTTTTTAGAGTATTTCCCCCTGGGTTAAAAAGTAAGTTCATACTCATTTCTAATATAGATGTGAGAGTCACTTAGGTTTAAAACTATATGGTATTTACATGCATTTTAGGTGTCTATATTGACATTGTCAATTCAGAGACAAACAGGCTGTTAGTGTTCTCAATTGGATTGCTTCATATTTTTCATGTCAGTGGTGTTTATAGATCTTTATAGGCTACTATACGGTGGTTTTTTTTCTCATTTTTTTATGACAAAATAATAGATTATCCAGTGTACACAAGTACATCTGAGTCGTTTCTTACAAGTCTTGTGTCAGAACAACCTTTTTGTTTTACTTCAGTGTATAGTGCTTTCTTTTAGTGTTAATGATCTCATTTTATAGTTTATAACAAAACTGTGTTTAAACATCATTATGAAAAGTCTTTTGTTTAGAACGTATTAGTGTATTGTGCTTTCATCATGGTTACAATAACTGATTTCGGATGAATATGTTTTATTGTGCAATCAAAAGCTGTGTTTTTAGGTTATTATTAAAAATGTATCTTTTGAAATAATCTATTTTTTATACTATTTACCTGTATTGATGGCGCAAATGAAATTTATTTTGGCGCAAATGAAAGATTATTTTGTCGCAAATGAAATACCAATTTGCGCAAAAGCAAAGCACTGATGATCGCTAATCACTTTTTTCCTGTGTTTTTTTAATTCACACCTGACAGTGATCACAAGCTGAGAACTAATATTATGAAGTTATTAAAATTCCATGACAAATTTCTTTATTAATTAATTATTAATTTAAGTTGTCACATATGACAATTGACAATTCTGATTTGAAAATTATAACTTGATTTCATTTACATAGAAAAAGTATCATTTTTGAAACTTGAGGTAACATGCATGGTCACTAAAACTTGTACACTGAGGGAAAAAAGGGTTGAAAATTTGATTGGTTAACTTCAAGTGATGGTTATTATCTTATATATGCAATGAGATGTCATGTGAGATTTTTAGACGAGTGACATTAACCATAAAATTTTATTTTTAATGCACCCACCTAACATACGGCTAAATCATATACCATTCGAAAGCACAACATCTGTACTATCTTTTTTGCCCGGTCGTCAAAAATTCGTATGGTGCAGTTTCCGTCAAATCACAACGAAAGGTCAAGGACAGATAACTTCTAATTTTACAAGATGTCAGTATTTTTACATATTCTGTCTTCTGAATAATAATATTTTGTATGGACATATGGAAATCTGTTAGAACAGATGTTGATAGTGACTTATCAAAAGCACTTTGAAATATTAATGTCGGATTTTTAATAAATAGCGCCGTTTTCCAGAAATTCCATTGAAAATGACAAAAATGCATGAAAACCAAAATCTTTGTGTGTGATTAAACTGTTATTCACCATAAAACCAAATAACATACTTTATTTAGTGCTAAGGATGTTTTTGACATAATTAGAATACTGCAATTACGCTTCTTGTTAATTAAACAGCCAATTATAACAACCATGCAGTTGCCCTAAATACCGCCATCTGCAAAAGATAGCTTTGTTACCTGTTCTTTGTTAAAACAATTTGTATATAGTCGATATTAGGTTGAAAAACCAAAAGTTTAAAAGTACAAAAATGTTAAAGGACAGAATTCACAGGTCATTCATGGTTTAAGGGGAAAGTTTTGGAACGAAACTTTGATATTTCAATATTTCAATATTTTTATGTTTTCTTGGTTGCTTATACTGCACATGGCTTTGACTGAGAAAGTGAAAATTATTATAAGCTAGCCTATGAAATGTGCTTTATGCCTGGTCAAGGTATTTAATCCTATCAAACTACGTTATTCTTGTACATAAATTGAGACTGTTGGAATTACATTTACTTACATTAATTTTTTAGATGGAAATTTTAGCAATTTGCAATAACAATACATACACTTCCTGAATAGTTACATATAATAAAATTCAGAATGGAAATTTGGGAATGTGTCAAAAAGACAACCCGACCATAGAGCAGACAACAGCCGAAGGCCACTAATGGGTCTTCAAACTCCCGCACCCGGAGGCGTCCTTCAGCTGGCCCTTAAACAAATATGTATACTAGTTCAGTGAAAATGGACGTCATAATAAACTCCAAATTATACACAAGAAACTAAAATTAAAAATGATACAAGACTAACAAAGGCTAGAGGCTCCTGACTTGGGACAGGCGCAAAAATGCGGCGGGGTTAAACATGTTTTTTGAGATCACAACCCTCCCCCTATACCTCTAGCCAATGTAGAAAAAACAAACGTACAACAGTACGCACAGTAAAACTCAGTTTAAGAGAAGTCCGAGTCCGATGTCAGAATTGGAAACAAAAGAAAATAAACAAAATGACGACAATACATAAAAAACAACAGACTACTAGACTACTACATATACATGCATTGTAATATAAAGATGATTGATGAATTGTTGGTGTTTGACGCAATTTTCGTTTCAGCACTTTTGGCCACTAAAGTATTTAGCGGCGATCAGGTTTTATTGGTTTAGGCCCACGGAGTGCCCAAGGAACCACCGACGTTTAGCAGGAAAACTTGCAAATCTCCAACAACAATATATTAGTTATAGCTTTTAGTTTCAAGGACGAAAATCTATCAATCAGCATCAATTACTTTTTGTAAAAGTAAGCAAAAGCAAAGCAGTTTTGATATTGATGTTTACTTCAGTCAAATGTTACAAGTAAAGTTGCTAAAAAGAAACAGAAATGTAAATGAGTTTGAACCACTTTTATTTCAAATTTAATTGGCCATGATTTAGCATTAAAATTTTAATGTAGATGTGCCACATAATATTTTAAGGCATTTAGAAAAAGAGCACTATTTCAGTAGATCATCTGTTAAGCATTGGTTAGACATTGGCATATTAGCCTAAATATAGCACATGTACATTAAGAATAAATATGGATAACATTAGGTTCTAAAATATCTATACAATTGTGAGAAAGGAAAATGGTGGTTGAATTTATCCAGTGGCAGTTGTTATCTAATATCTCGTTTCTATGTTTGTTGCATTGTCGTTTTGTTTTTTGTTGCACTTCAGTGTTTCTGTCATTTTGTTGTTTCCTCTTATAGTTGATGTGTTTCCCTCGGTTTTAGTTTCGTTCGGGTTTCTAATGGTGTGAATATCTCACAACAATAATAAGTGATATATAAGTTCATGAAAAAAACCGTACAAAATGTTATGTTGAAGTATTAAAAACATGGGTTAGAACAATCTGACTAAAATCAGATCTATCACGGCTCGCCTGCTCATTTATCGTATGTGAATAACGAAATCAGAGTGGCAGATTTTAAGAGATTATTATTTTTAACTCTATTTAGATATGTCTAATATGAAACAAATCCCTGCACGTATAACTAGTATACATTGTTTGTTTAGGGGCCAGCTGCGGGAGTTTCTCGACCTATTGGTGACATTCGGCTGTTGTCTACTCTTTGGTCAGGTTGTTGTTTCTTTGACACATTTCCTATTTCCATTCTCAATTTTATCTATCTGTGCACTTTAAACTTCCTTAATTCTACCAAGCAATGTCCGAGGAATATTGTTCATTACAATGTAACTAGTTTTTTTTTTGAGAGAGAGAGAGAGCAACGAGGTTTATGACAACTGTTTTCCAATCGTTTGATGTGTTTCAGCTTTTGGTTTTGTCATTGATAAGAGACTGTCCGTTTTGAATTTTTACTAGGAGTTCGGTATTTTTTTTGTTTTATTTTTTTCATATTTAGCATCAATATCTGAGTTTTAAGTTATGATGTCTTTTTTTCGCTCAGCTTTCAACCTTATGGTTTTCTTTTCTTTGGTTGAAAAAAGGAATAAAATAACAAGGAGGAAGTCTCAAACCATAGTCGAAGAAAACAGATGGCAGCATGACCAAGGCGAAAAAAGTAGGTCAGACAAACAAACATCTTAAAACACTATACCGAAATGTGCGAACACTACATGAACCAGTATGGTGATTACAGTTTCTCAGGAAGGATATTCAATCTAACTAAATCTGAACTATTAATTTTCAGTCATATTTAATAAAACAACGAATACAGTATATAATAATGGTCTAACATTAAAAGGAATTAACCAGATTTGATATTGAAAAGCGCATGGCACAAACAGTTTTCATTCGAACATTGAACGACAATAAACTTCGTAACATGTCTTTCCACATCGGAAAACTTTTTTTTACCAAATATACCCTTTTTGTTCTTTAAAGTTCTTCTATTGCCTTTTTTTTTAAATATGGTTGATCATTATCTGCCGATATTGGCAATATTATCTAGCCAATACAAGCAAAATGATCCCCATTTGCAGATGGTGTTTTTTTGGGCAACTACAAAAGATTCATTAGAAGGCGGCATCTTGACCTATATCATATAAAATGCAGTTTAAAATGCTGAAAAAATTCAATTGGCCTATAAACGATAAATCTATTCTATTTTTGACATACAAGTATTAAAACTTAAGAAAACATTTAGATTTTATTGCAATTTTATCATTTTTGGAAGTTTTTTTAAGAAATGCAATTTTCTGTAAATTAGCGCAATCAACATTTAAGTTTGCATTTGATTTGGACTTATGGTTACTTGTTTTATAAGGTTTAGATATTTTTTAGAAAAAAAAATCCATACAAGTACCAGAAAATGGCATTTTGTTTAATTCTGTCAAAATTTAGGAATGTTCAATTTTAACCTTTGACCTTGATTTAACAAAAATTGCACCGTACGATTTATTGACGACCGGGCAAAACAAAAAGTACAGGTAGTTAGCTTTCAAATGATATATAATATAGCCGTATGTTAGGAGGGTGCATTAAAGTCGTAAAATAGGCGTCTTTTTGAAAAATGTCACTCGCCTATTTGTCTGTAGTACTGGACAGGATAAAACTTTACTCATGCCAAGTATTTCTTTGTTTGGAACAAAGATAAATTTTGCATAATTTTTTGAAAAGTGCAAATTTAACAACGACTATGAGGGCAAAAAACAATTGTGGTATTACACCTGATATGCATGCACGAAATTGTCACCAGATTCGACACTTAAAATGCAAAATGATTTCATGCTAAATAAAACAACTACAACTGTTATCTGTTATATTCATACACTTTTAAAGGGAATAAAATAAAGAATCCTGTGATTTCCTGTCAATTTGATAAACAGAATGAATCTGGAATTACTCGTAATTTAGTATTGTTGCATAACTTCCGGATTTAATTTCGTCTTCAAAACCGAAAGAATCATTTGCAATGTCTGAGAATTTTCCATTTTGAATCATTAAAATCATTTAAATCTGCTGCCTTCCATTAATTGTTCTTGAACTTTTAAAAAAAATGGTTGTGTGACAAAATTTCTGGATTCTTGATAATAATCTAGGTAATCAGCCTAAGACTAGCAAATTCGCAATATCACTTAAATTTTCAATGTATTTTATACCCACCCATAGTGGAGATTTATAAGTGCCTTCCCTGGGTCCCATGCATGTTTTTATGGAACAGCCCTAAGCAAACAATTTAGATGTATTGCATGACGTTGTATGCAAGTGTGGAGTAGAATTGTTTAAAGTTCTTTCTGATTTCAGATGGCGAAAAAAACTATTCCTTCCCAGGGCAATAAAGTAGGTAGAACAGGACTGGCTACCAATCATGCCATGGTATGGTTGAGGGATTTTATAACAAAGTATGCACAAATGCAGCTAGACAAGTGTGAGTTACATCTGCCACCATGCCTCACCAAACAAGGGATATATGAAAATATGAAGAAAGAATTAATTCAAATGCAGTCGCCTTTGATATCTGAAAAACATTTTTATGAACTGTGGAAGAAATAATTGCCACATGTAAAGATACCTAAGGTAAGGCATGTTTAATAAGAATTTAGGTTCATATATTTTGACATCTTCGACTTTAAAATATTCATCAACAGCATTGAGCATTTGCATTATGTCTATTTTTGGCATTGGTTACTACAAGCAATCAGTTTGTTTCAAATATCTTTAATATAATAAACTTAATTTTGACCGAAGCCGTCTGGATATTTCATATGAGAGTTATGTTATTTCCACTTATGTATTTAACATAAGTGAAATATATTGCATAAATCATCCTTCTAATAGACCTAGAGGGTCTACTGATTAGAGGTCATTGGTCTGTCAAACACAAAGAAGGTTAAGGTCGAAGGTCAGGGTCGTTTTCTATATTTTACTTTGCTTGAAATTGCTTTTTTCTCAGGATTTTTTTTTGCCTAAATGGGTAACGGTCTGTAAAAAAAATTTAGTTCTTACAAGTAGTATAAAATTGAGAATGGAAATGGGGAATATGTCAAAGAGACGACAACCCGACCAAAGAGCAGACAACATTCCTCACGTACAAAATAAAGTCTTAGAATTTTTGAATTATGTTGAAAGCCATTTAAACTTATATGAAACCAGTCAGGTAGAAATGACATTGAAATAGTTAATCATTGCATATACTACATGTAATAGAACCTTGAAGTTATTTTGAATCAGTGTCTCTTGACGTCCATGAAAAAATGTCTCCAAATTGGAAATGACTTCATCTCCCTAAATTTACAGAAAAGTTTCTACGAACAATATATACTTGCATTCATGATTTAAATTAAAGTCCCAGTGTTTTAAATGAGACTGAAATAACCTGAAAGTAGCTTTTTTTTTCATATAGTTCTTTTCCATTTAAAAAAATTCTATCGGAAAGTCATTTAATTGTTCGCTGAACAACTGTTCACTAGTTTATAATTTTGTTTACATCTGGTCATTTACCTTTTTGATTAGATTATGTTTAATCTAAACTGCACATGAAATATTGATACATTATGAAATAAGGATCATTTTATAAGTCCATATATATTAGTAATGCATACTTTAAAGGGGCACTAGCTGTCAAATTAATGTTCACTGATTTGACTCAAATACTTATATTTGATTTATAACCATGTAAAACATTTATCCAAATTATACAAAGTCTAATATAAACAGTCCATGGGCTCGATAATATGTAGCTTCTTTTCGTGTGTATGGTAGTCTTGACGCCATCTAATTAACTATCGAGTTGACCTCCGAAGACCTCCGATGGCCATATTAGCGATATAAACATAAATAGAAATATAAATAGAAAGCGAGCTCGTGTAATTGGATATTTCTAGGTCTGCTTAATTTTATATTATATATAAAAAATATATTTTAATCATCGATTTTACCTGTATAAGAATGATTTTTGTGGATCGAATCAGTCAATCAAATGATTTACCTGTGTTTCACTTTCAATGTTGACATTCTTTTCCTTTAAAAATCCGGACACGCACAATTCATGCGTTATCCATCTCTAGCTAAGGGGATAAATTGAAGTTCACATGAATACGGATTCAATGAGGTAGAATTATTCAACTGCGAGTGAATAATTCATCATCAATGTTTCTTAGCTTAATTTGACAAAATTGAACCATACTGCCTGCTAAAACCAAATGATTTTTTCATTATTTCACTTTCATTAATGATTGAACAAAAAAAAAATCATACTCTAGATTTTATTATATATCTAGTAGCTTAGTAAGTGCCCCTTTAAGACTTATTGTTATTTGATTAGACAATTTATATAAACATAAAAAGATGTGGTATAATTGCTATGAGACAATTCTCCATCCAAGACTTAGAGTAATAAATATAAGCAATTATAGGTCAAAGTACGGCCTGTCAATGTGGAACCTTAACTCACACTGCAAAGTAGGCTATAAATGGTCCCAATATGACTAGAGAACAGTAAACCAATGGCCTGAGATATCAATGAAAAACAATAAAGGAAAAACAAATTTAACACACAACAACAAGCAACAACTATTGAATTTTAAGGCTCTACTTTTTATCTCACCTGGCCTAAAAGGCCAAGTGAGCTTTTCTCATCACTTGGCATCATTAGCTTTTACAAAAATCTTCTTCTCTGAAACTACTGGGTCTAAATTTAACCAAACTTGGCCTCAATCATCATTTAGGTATCTTGTTTACAAAATGTGGCCGATGATCCTGCCCGCCAACCAAGATGGCCGACATGGCTAAAAATGGAACATGTGGGTAAAATGCAAGTTTTTTTTGTTATTTTGAAAAACCGTTATAAATAAAGAAAATCTGACATGGCAAAAACAATCAGAAATTTACGCTCTACCTATTGTCCGTTTATATTAAAACTGTCAGACGATTTCTTATAGGAGTTATTGCCCTTAAATGACAAAATTTACCAGTTTTTTCCATGTTTGCCTTTTATCTTGAAAACTATAATAGATAAAGATAAACTTTAAAATGCAAAAATGATCAGCTAGACATGTTCTACACATAAGGTGACTCCTTATTAGGGTTATGGCCTTTTGATGACAGGTTTTTGCCGTTCGCCTTATATCTTAAATTTTATAAAAGATAGATAGAATCTTAAATAGGCAAAAATGATCAGCAAGACAAGATCTACAATTAATACACTATAGTAGAAACCGTCCCATGACTCCTTATTGGAGTTATTGCCCTTAAATGACAATATTTACCATTTTTTGTGTTGTGCCTTATATGATAAAAATTTTAATAGATAGATAGAAACTCAAATAAGCAAAAGTCACTAGCAAGACAAGATCTAACAAGTTAAATTTTGCTGATAGAGTTTGTAGACTGTCACTCTTTAAAGAAGTGATTGCCCTTATTAAAATTAGTATTTTTTAACCCTCTTTTGTGTTTTGAATAAAAACTAAAGAAGATAGAGAGAATCTAAATGGACTAAATAATCAACAATACAAGATCAACAAAACAGAGATTTTTGTCATGAATTCTATAGACAAAGGTGAGAGACACAGGCCCTTTAGAGCCCTTAGTTTATGTTACTAGAGATCCTTCATTTATTGAAGATTATTTGCCAGGTGCCGATTATTAAATTTGATTAATAATTTACACGATAACCACAAAAAATCAAAAAAATATATGTACGTTTGAAAGATAACAATGTGACAGGTACACATAGTATATGCAGTGAGGTTAAACGTATTTACTGGTTCTAAACCCTATAACCTTGGACAGTGGCATGATGTTACAGCACAACAAAAGAAACAAACATTTAAAATTATTTTGAAATAGGTTAAACTCATCAAACCTGTATCATGTAACATAAATTAAACAACCAATGTATAAACAGGTAATACTGTATGGTGACACAATTAAACAGTATAAATGTCCAAAATGAGAATCGAGACATAAAACAATCTTTTTACTTGTAAAGTCAAATCCAGGTATTAAAGTTAAAAAAGTTAATATAGAGATCAAATAAGAGATTTTGATTCAAATTATATTTCATTATTTATATTTTAGAATTCCAGACTTTCCAAATGTAATATATGCACAAGGATTAAGCTGCATTTGGCTGATAACAAAGACAAAAAAAGCAGACTTATATTGATTAATATGCGCAATGAACATCTGAAGAAACAAAGGTATTATTGTTTTAGCAATTGTACATGCAGTTTTGGAAATTAAGCATGAGAATTTTTGATAGCATATCATTAAGATGTGAAAATAAAGCAAGTCCAAAATAACTGAATGTTTAATGATATTCATTATATAACATATCAGTGCGAATTAACATTTATTTAATTAGAATATAATTCGTATTATCTAGTTAGAAAATTAATGAATTAAGAATTAATTAGTTAAGAAATTTCTAAACAGTACTCAAATGCCCCACTAGCTCTTTTATTTTCCATGTTCAATGAACTATGAAATTGGGATCAAAACCCTAATTCGACATACAATTAAGAAAGATCATTTCTTAATAAATATTAGTACTCAGTTTCAAGCTACTTCTACATCATCATAAACTACCTTAACCAAAAACTTTAACCTGATCCGAGATGGACTAACAGAAGCACAGACCATAAATCAAAATGCCCCTTTACTACCCTAGGTTTGGCAAATACCTTTGGTTAACAGATACAGAATAACAATAAAAACATCAATCTATATCGAACTGGGTGTAAATGATAGTCAAAAGATTAGAAATTGAAGTTCATGATAATTTATATTTATAATTTGTATTCAATCTTTTGTCACTGGAACTATATTTAAATGAAACACTAAAAAGATTTCAAGATTGAGAAGAGTAGTCATAGGTTGTATAATGATCATATATCTACATTCACACACTTTTCTATTTATTATACACCCACTCTTTAGCATGGGGTCTATATTGTAATCACCTTGTTGGTCTGTTCATCCATTCATTTGTCCATCAAATATTTTTGTCAAACACTTATCCAATATGAATGAATGATTTGCACTTTTCGCATTTCTCAGATACTTACTTAGGCGATTCACTAATCAGATTAAAACGTCACAACCCGACGAGGTATGTCAACTAAAAAAGTTACAAATACTTGATGTTCTCCGTTATTAGAGGGAATATAACATTAAAACTTCGTGAATGTGTTTTTTGTGTTATGATGAACATATTTAGATGATAAGTGAAAAATCACGGATTTTCCCTTTAAGGTTGTCCTACGTAAAACGTAGATTTTAATGTGGCAAATTGAGTACCTAGCGACATGTAGCAGATTTATGATGTAAACAGATATTTGCCGCATAAAAATCAAGCTTTGCCTAGGCCAACCTTAAAATACAATACAATTATCTCTATTCTGAATGCCCAATAGTTTGAATAAAATTGATTTGAAAAATGTGTTAGGCTTAAAATTTCAAAAAAGTACCAAATCAGAGAAACTCTGTTATTGCTTTCGTATCAAAAGAAATTGACACTAGGTACACTTGCAGCTTCAAACAGTTACACCAGACATTTTTAGACTTTTTGTAAGCTTCAAAATTGTTTTTAAGATACTATATTCTAAAAAAATAAAAATTCAAAATGGTGGATTTCCTTTGCTACAGACAGGAAGATCGTGGTATTTTCCCCCTAAAAGTAAATGTCAATGACCAATTTAAATCTTTATCACAAATAAAAAGCATTATAATTCCTGTTTGTTGATACTTTGAAAAAAAATAAATATCTAAAATTTAGTTAAAATTTGTTTGTCAAACATCTTATTAATATAAATGTGCAGAATGGTTTCATACTTGACCAGCGGCTTAACTGTGACGAGCTGTAATGTGTGAGCACTTTTGGAATAATTCAAATACCAACTTCCTGTTTGCTGATACCTTAGTTTTTTTTTAATATGATAAGCCATTATTTTGACTTGGTTACATGTAGGGAATGCTAAATACGACATCCCGTGCAACTTCTTGTTTTCATGGGTGTTAATTAGCCACTTAATTTGGCACATTGGCACTCATAGTAGTAGACATACCACATCTTCTTATATCTATATCTTCTATAATAGTGATTTACCCTTATATACATGTATTACCAGATGTTAAGGATTACTGGTCTGAACCTATGGTGCATGATACTTAGTTGTATGACAACCTATTCATTAAATATTTTTTCAAGTGGTCATGCTTTTATAAATAGGCAGATGTAGTATGAGTGCCAATGAGACAACTCTCAATCCAAGTCATGTATTTACAGTTATCAATTATATGTCAAAGTACGGCCTGCAACACTGAGCCTTGGATCACATGGAACAGCAAGCTATAAAGGGCCCCAAAATGACTAGTGTAAAAACAATTCCAACATGAAAACCAACAGTATAATCTATATACAAAACGAGAAAAGAGAAACACATATGAACCACACCAACAAACAACAACCACTGAACAACAGGCTACACACTTAGAACAGGAGCATACAAATGCAGCGGGTTCAAATGTTTTAACAGGTGCCAACGTTCACCCTAACCAGAGACAGTAGTGTAACATTACAACATAAAAAGACACTCTATGAAATATAAATTCAAAATGGCTGAACTCACAAAAAAAAAAAACACAATCTAAACAAAAACAAGTAAACAATACACTGAACGAATACATTTGATCTATGAAACAATATCAAATACAATATTAAAACATAGGTTCCTATAAAACATAGACGTTACAGGTAATTATAAAAAAGATTTTAATTTTTATTCCCATATCAATATATTGTGTTTTTAGAATGACTTGTTGAGTATAAATGTTAAAACAGATATTTATTTAAAGCCTGGAATGTCAAAAATACTACAAGCACATCCAAAAGGCAAAGAAACACCCAGACAAATATATGAGTATTATAATTGATGGGATGGACCAAAGTAAAACTGAAATATGAAATACCTCACTACATGTATGTTAGTTCTATGGTTAGCTGTCTTTGGAAATTGCGTGTTCATTTGGCAGGTATGCTATATATACTTCAGACAAAATTAAAGTAAAACCATACAGTTGACATTGAATTAAATGTTTAAAAAAATGACAAGGCTTAGAAAAAGGTAGATTTTATAAGTTTTTCACTACTGACAGTTTTTAAAGTATGTCAAAAAATTTCATGAACGTTAGACAGTTGGTCAATGTCTTAAAAATTATCCAACAAAGACTAAATATTTGAAATTTTTTTTTTATAATGGCTCAAAACACTATTATATACAGCCATTCAAAATTTATAACAGAATATGAACTCATGTTTCCGTTATTTACAGAACCCCTGGCTCTTCTTTCATGGAAAAAATGTGTTATTTTGGTTGGTGGATTATATTTATTTTTCTATCCTTGCATTATGTTGTTTAAAGTATTTATGTATGCATATTTTATGAGCAATTGTGCATGCTGTTGGAATATATGTTTTTTTTTATTATATGCAGTACCAACACGGAAGCTCCCTTACCATTCATGTTCTGATAAATATATTGTGGATGTTGAAGGAAAAGTTACCGGACCAATTTATATGCAAATGGATAATTGTGGTAGAGATAATAAGAATCGGTAAGATCATTATTTGTTTTGTTCTTGTACATCTAACACATATATTAATCTATGATTTTTTCAAAGTTTTACTATTATTGTCAATTTCAATTCGAGTTTAAAGTACGGCTTTAAGGGGATGCACCTCAGAAATAGTATAATTTTTAAAGGAATCATTATTATTATTTTGCCTGGGTTTGAGGAAGTCAAAAACCCGGTCTATAGTATGGTGATGTTGGGTGGGCAGGTTGGGAAAATGGGTACATAGTTTGTGTAATGAACCGCTCCTACAGTTTTCAACCTAAATCCTTAAAACTTTGCAGGAAGCTTGTATCTATATTGAAATTGTGTACCGGCTATATTGGTATCATTTGAAGAACTTTTTCCCAGTATTCCAGACTTTGGAACTTAGTCATTTTCCAGCTAGAATAAGATTGGAGGCTACAAGTTTTGTATAATCAACTCCTCATACAGGTTTCTTATGGTCACACAACTTCAAAACTAATTTAAATAATTATAAGGGGTTACTATTGTGAGACTAATATGGGATGACCTGCTTTAAATTTAACTACTGTGCCGAAATTTAACCAAACTTGGTCTCAATCATTATTAGGGTATCTAATACTATGTATTATGATTTTAACCTTATTTTACTTGATTTTCAAAACCACAGTAGATACAGGTGAGCGACACAGGCTCTTGGGAGCCTCTAGTTAGTTTATTATCCTATACCACCCTAATTGTAATTATAATTGACAATTTCAGAAAGATTAAAATAGATTTTCTATTGCATCAAGTGTGACACAACATTTCTCCACTTGAGAGAGTTTAAAAGTTTCAAATCTTAAAATGGTAGACTTGCTGATCTTGTTAGATATTCATAATTTTTAAACTGTCAAAAGTAGGGACGTATTGTTTACCCAAGATAAATTGTTGGAATCTGATTCTCTATGATTTTTGACAGAACAAGACTAAGGTGGTCTTTTCTTTGTAATGATCACAAGAAAGTTGTGTTTTTTATATGAACATCATCATGGAACCTTTTTTCATGAATTGACAAGAGGAAAGCAATAAAACTTCACACCATAATTGAATTTTAAACTTATCATTTGATGAGAACAAATTTGTCACTTTAACTGTCAATAAGGAGTAGAAGCATTTTGTTTTCTTTTACCATTCAAAGAATGTGAAATAAGTATTAATATTAGAGAAAGTAAAGCTTTTTTTTAAATTGTCCTTTGATCTGAGCATCTGTATGAGTGTAAATTTCCTAACTGAACACTGAGAAGAGTGGGTGGAAAATGATTGCTTAAAACAACATCATGTCATATTGTCAATGTAAACCTCAACAGCATAATAGGAAAAATAGCAATAAACAGCTGAGCATTGGTCATTTTTCACACAATTGCTTTTCTCACTTTTGCTATAGCAGATTGTAAGAAACATATCTCCTGAAGATGACCAAGGATTAGTAATTAAATCTTGTATTCAAGATTTATTTAAGTTAAACTTTAATAGTAAAAATAACTTTAATAATTTGCTTTTCAAACTTCCATTCACGTATATAAATAAATTGAGGCTTTGTAATCAGTTTTCATCTATTGACAACACACAATTTTAATTGCAGGTATCTGTTTGCCATTCTGGGATTGTTGGTGGAGCTAAAAGTCTTCAAAAAGATAAAAGTATCATTTTTACCAGTTGGCCAATCACACGAAGATATTGATCAAGTTTTTTCCAGGTATTAACAAGCATTTTGAATTGCTAAAGCATTTGTATGTATTGTGTATATTGAAGTCATTGTTTATGAACAAGGGTGAATCAAATCCTTTTGCAGCACAGTTAAGAAACTTTTACATTGGGACATTCAGTACCCTAAACCTGTCATCAATTTTAATCATAAAACTTATAGAAAAAAATACAAGTTTATTCTTTGTTAAAGGCATAGAAAATGTGGAAACTCTGTAGATAATGTAATAAAGAAATATATGTATTACTGAAAAATTATTACACCAGGGTTTTCGATATCACAAACTAGTCAAAACATTTACTAAATTTTATCATCGGTACAAGGACATCATTCGTAAATATAAATCAACATGCAGACATCTTATACGTTCAGGAATATCACATCCAATCTTTTATGGTAATACTCTTTACAAAGCACAAAAATGTCGGCATTCACCTCAAAAGCTAACAAAACGTTTAAACAGAACCATTAAGAAGGGATATAGTTACGATACTGTTGTCAGGTCATTAAAGATGGCATATTTTGGTTTTAATATTGATTCGCTTATAGGGTAGTTGCATCGGAAATAAACACATTTATTCTAAAACCAGTTGTTGGCATGATACGAGTTATGTTTTTTTCTCATATATTTTATGAAGGTATGATACTAAACCCCTAACGGGAGGGATTGTGCTTGATATTCATATGATGAAGACATAATATTTCAATCAGTTTAATTGAGGTCTGGAGCTGGCATGTCAGTAACTGCTAGTAGTCCTTTGTTAATTTATGTATCATTGTCATTTTGTTTAGTTTCCTTTGTTACCTATTCTAACATCGGACTCGGACTCCTTTTAAACTGAGTTTTACTGTGCGTATTGCTGCGTGTTTGTTGTTTCTACATTAGCTAGAGGTATAGGGGGAGGATTGAGATCTAAAAAATCATGTTTAACCCCCTTGCATTTTTGCCCCTGTCCCAAGTCAGGAGCCTCTGGCCTTTGTTTGTCTTGTATGATTGTTAATTTTAGTTTCTTTTATATATTTCGGAGTTGAGTATAACGTCCATTATCATTGAACTAGTACACATTTTTGTTTAGAGGTCAGCTGATGAACGCCTCCGGGTGCAGGATTTTCTCGCTGTATTGAAGACCCAGTGGTTGCCTTCGGCTGTTTTCTGCTCTTTGGTCGGGTTGTTGTCTCTTTGACACATTCCCCATTTCCATTCTCAATTTTAAATGGCAAAAATATGCCAAGCAGTGTAAGTCAAAAATAATCAAACATATTTTAAGTGCCAAAATATATATTTTTTCTGATATCAGGGCAGTCGTGCCCCTTTAAAAATGACTATTTAATGTTACAAAGATAAAGTAAGAAAAACTCATGTCTGACAACAGAATTATTGAACCTTAATTTAATCCTTTGTCGTCTGATCGCCTTGTTATTAAACAAGCTAGTATACCCTGGGGTCAAGGTGATTATGAGTCATTTGTGTATTTAGCAGAGTGTTATGACAACATGCCACTGTATTAATTAGCTCAATTGATATAAAATGTTTTCGTGTCCCACCTACAATAGTAGAGGGGCATTATGTAATCTGGTCTGTGCATGACTGTCTTTCTGTCTGTCCCGGATTAGGTAAAACTTTATGGTTAATAGATATAAGAAGATGTGGTATGAGTGCCAATGAGACAACTCTCTATCAAAGTCAAAATTTATAAAAGTAAACCATTATAGGTCACAGTACGGTCTTCAACACGGAGCCTTGGCCCACACCGAACAGTAAGCTATAAAGGGCCCCAAAAAATTACTAGTGTGAAACCATTCAAACGGGAAAACCAACGGTCTAATCTATATAAAAAACGAGAAACGAGAAACACTTATGAACCACATCAACAAACGACAACTACTGAACATCAGATTCCTGACTTAGGACAGGTGCAAACAAATGCAGCGGGTTTAAACGTTTTAATGGTACCAAACCTTCACCCTTTTTCTGAAACAATAGTGTAACATCACAACATAGAAAGACACACTATAAAATATCAACTGAAATAGCTTAACTCAATCAAAGGACATATTAACACCATTGATCATACACTGAACAAATAAATTTGACCTATGACACAATGTAAATACAAAATAAATAAACTAAGGGAAGAATAATAAAAGTAACATGTTATATCGGTAAGAAATGTTAAACAATTAAAGAAAAACAATATGCTCGAACAAAAATATCAGACATTTGCAATAATTTTAAACACAGGTTAAGGCTATTTATCTTGATCATGAGGATGAAGAAGACACATCAACTTGAAGCTTTAAAAGTATTCCATGACAGATATTTTTCAAAACATATATTATTATTATATTGTTCCCCTCAGGAATAAATATTATTAGGAACAATTATAAATTGACACACTCAACATGGAAAATAATAGTGCAAGTGGGGTATCTGTGTACAGTGGACACATTTTCTTGTTTACTAATAATTCACACTTTTTTTATCAAAACATTTTTCCGAGGGGTTTTATCTAATCCAAACTCCCATAAATCCACTAATGATAAATTAATGATTTGATAAAAATGAATTGAAGAAAGTAGTTTTAATAATATTTTTAAGGAATAATTTATAATTTTATATCATTTATAAATGTAAATTAACTACTTGAATTGTAGGTTTTCACATTGGCTTACAGATCACTCAGCACTGACATTGCCATCACTCATCAAGGGTTTTGAAAAGTGTATAACACCATCACCAACTGGAATAATTACGTATTGAAGACGTATTGAATGTTATCGAGTGGATTGCTCCTCACATTTCGTCTATTTCTGGACACTCAAAGCCTCACGCCTTCAAATTTGAATCAGATGAAAATGGAAGGGCAATACTGTATACAAAGGCATATGCCAATGATTAGGTAAAGATGATCAAGTTCCCAGACCCTTAAGCTTTTTAAAGATATAAGTATTAATATAAAACTAAGAAAATGTTTTAGTCTTAATAATTACTTCCCGACGGGAGTACAATAATCCCGGTTTCAGAGGTTTCCTCCCGTCCTCCGGTTGAAGAGAAAATAAATACCGTGTTTAAAATATTTCATGAAGGTACATTTTTCGACGCTATTTTTACTACGATTTTTACAAATGTTTATTAAAGACGTAAAAGCCCGAGTGTATCGAAAGTATCCTGGTATCTCGGCCCTTTAAAGACTCGGACTATAACAAACTCGGCCTATTACATAATCTGCCTCACACAATCGGACTATAACAAAATTCGTAAATACTATTTGTTATCAAGTCTCCCAAAAAATGATGGAGACTTATTGTTTTGCTCAGTTCTTCTAATTTTTCTTCTTGGGGTCTATTTAGGGATACAGTACAACCTGTGACTTCCTCTTAGTTATGTCCACCCTCTTGTATGGTCACCATCGAATGGTGGCTATTTATTGGGGTATTCAATCTTGAGAATTGGCCATTTATTGGGGTCATAAAACATAGGTTAATGTTTTATCTAATTATGTTACCTGTTGAAATCAATCAGGGTTGAAGTTTTCAGCTTGTATTTTTCATTAAAATTTACCTGTACATGTAACTCAGGTTTTTTTCTCAAATTGACATATCACCTTTTCTTTAAAATGTAGAATAGAATGTAGTTTTAGACTTTGTTAATTCATATCATTTGTTGATTTTTCTGTCTATAAATTTACATATTTTCCTTTTTTTTATAATGTTATTTTTTATTTTTTATTTGTTTGTTTTTTGCTTTTTATTCTTTTTATTTCTTCTTGGAAAGAATCTTGAGTAGAAATGACAAAAATTCAAAGATAAAAGTAAAGTTATTGACTAGCATTTGAAAACAAAACAGAGAATCCTTTAAATAATTATTTTTACAGTAAAAAAAGTTATTGTACATGATGTACATGGTATTCAATTGTTTGTTTGCATTACTAAATGAATTATTATTAATTATAACTTATAATCATGCAAATGATATGTTTAAAGGAACCATGAAGCAAGTAATTTAACAAGCCTGTTTCTAAACTAATTAAAACTATCAATATCATGAATATCAATCCTTTTACAATAAATTTTGTTAACAAAGTTGTACAATCTATTTTCATGATTATTATTCAGGAAAACTAAAATTATCATTATATGGTACATGTATAGGAATAAACTATTTTTGTTTATGTTTTATATTTTTCCAAATCTCAAAACTGAAGTTGTGCATGAAGAATCACTAGAGTATAAATTTTCCAAATAGCTACCTAGTTATCATCAAATTTTGATATATGCTAATCATAATGAAAAATCTTCTTATCTGTATATTGATCTGAATAAAGTAAATCTTATGAAAAGAAATTATTTAAAGAAAAAATTGTCTTGCTTTTTGAAATAATTGTAAACTTATCAAATATGTTATCTTCAGTTTGGCTAATTTTGTCAGTTAACAGGCAAAATTTGTCTCAAGAAAAAATAAGGTACACTTCTATATAGATTGTGACATTTTTATGGTCTATTAATTAAATCACTTTTTGTTCTGTGTATTATATTGTCGAAACTGCAGGACTGGCATATCCATGATACATATGCTTGGTATACATTTGCAAAGAATATTTCACTCAACTCGGGCCTTTTAGAGAAAGTTAATAACTGCAGGGACTTGAATGAATTAGATTCTTTAAAGCACTTGATTAAAAATGAATTTTAAGAAAAAAAATAAGAATATTTTTGAAAATAAAATAAAAACATTTGATGAAAACAGTAAACTCCAATGCTTCACTCAGTAAAGAATTAGTGATCATAATTTAGAAATAGAAAATGGTGGATAAAAATTCCTATAAAGGATAGAATTGTTTGTAAAATTAACATAACAACTTAGAGATAATCTATTTGAAAATTGTTTACTTTCTCATAATTATGTCTCTGACCAGTTTATGAATAAAATCTTTAATCTTATGAATAAAATCTTAACCAAGAACAAAAAGTAAAAGAAATGCTAAACCTCTATAACATGGAACATGTTTAAAGTATTGGCTCCTTTATAAAAAAAAAGTCATTAGAACTGAGGGTAAAACCTAATAATTTTTTTCCATGTGTTTTGATTTCTTATAAAATTGTTATTTCTTTGCATTATAATGATTGTTTTGTTTTTTTTGTCAGAAACTTGATTAAATTGTAATAGGTTTATATAACAACAAAAATATTATCAATTTTTTCTGTAATGAATATTTTGAATATACATGTATTTATTCAATAGAGAAATAATGAATTGCCCAAATTTTATTTAGAATAAGTCCTAAAGATCATCTTAAACATTTGTTTAACCATGTTAAATGCAGTAAGTATAAACAATTTTGATTTTAAAAAATTAATTTGAGAAACACCTTCTCAATGGAAAAAGGCAGGCGTTGTGAAAGTTTGCATTATATTAGAAGATGATATTCATTTATTATTCACTTGCCAAAAAATACATGTAAAAAATAACTTTAATCAATAGAATTATTTAAAAGGTATAACATCAAAACAAACAGTCATGAGAAAATTTTTACAAAAAAAAGTTAGGAAGCTATATGTTCAACTAGTTCTATTATTTCATTTTATTTTAGAATTTTCTTGTCATAATCACAGTTATTAAATTTGACAAACACATATATTTTACCTGAGACACTTTACCTGTGAGTTATATAATTTTAACACTTCAATGCAGTCATGATTTCCCTTTATCCTTGACTAGTTTTTGATTAATACCTTGTGTATAAATTAAGCAACAGGAGGTATAATGATGGACATTTAGGGCCATCATGGTGACCATATTTTTTATGGCCACCATAAATAAGATAATGTCACAGGTAGTACTGTATTTTGAGGAGACCAAAGAAGGGAGGGGTTTACTATAGAACCCTATGGGATTTTGCTTTTTTTAAATTTTCAAATGACTATAACTTGAAAACCGTAAGTGATAGACACAAGCTGTCTTCAGTAATGATCACAGGACAATAAAACAAAGTTACCCCTCCCCCCTTTTTCAAAACTTGTAAACGGTCGAGATCCCATCTCGAAACCATATATATTCTTGTATGGGACAAAAAAACAAATCAAATGAAATAATGGGCGAGTCCCCTGAGAATCACCCCCAACCCTCACCACTTTTGAGAACTTGTAAACGGTGGAGATCCCCACCCCTAAACCATATATATTCCTCTTCATGATTTCAAGAAGATTTGAATGACATACAGGGTTAATCCCTAGGCGTCGCTGATGCATATCACTTAACTAGACCAAACCAATTTGTACTGGACTTTTCCCAATGTCAGGCGACCATGGGAATGACGAATTATGGGAGCTTAGTTTAGGAGACTTCGTAACAGCATCCTGTTACAATTATTTCTTGTATTAAGTAAATTTTTTTAAAAGTCGGAAAATAAACCGTTAACCACACAATCTAGTAAACGTAGTTTGAGTTTGTTCAATATATTTCTGCATATAAATAATGGTAGGCCGAGTTTGTTCTAGTCCGAGTTTTTTATAGTCCCAGCCGCGTCGGTGATAGTCCGATTTTGTTTTAGTCCGAGTTATCCAGAAGCGTAATTGACATTACTGAATACGCAAAATGTTTATATTTTGACTAGGCCGGCGTTGACATGTAATATCCCAAAGTCAGATCAATTTGACCTTGACTTTGTCCTTTGATACCTATAGTAAAACCTTGTACAATTCGTGTCTGGGTCATATCTTTTATACTTCAAAATGCTTTTGCATTTTGGGCTTGGGGTGTATCATATACCACTGACCTTTCTAGTTTGACCCCTATGATAGTTAAACAGTGTCTGGTTTGTGTTTGGTGTATACGTTTTGAACTGTAGCACTTTAATTGACAAAACTTTGTACGCAGAAGCATCATACTGACGATGACATTCAATTTCAGAATTTACAGTATGAACCTCACAATTTGTTCCTGGGTCAGTATGATTCTTTAAACCTATAATTAACAATGTGTCAACTCAACACAGAGGCAAGGATTATATCAAATAATTGGCTGAAAACCAAAAATCTTGAAATGTCATTGCCTCAATGCAGAATTTCACAGCAGCAACGTTAACTAAAATGTATTTAATACATGGTTATAAATTAAGTACCTCAACGAATCTAGTGTATATTATCTTTTTATTCCTGTCTACATTTTTTAATCAATAAAAAATACTTAAATCACAGGCCCTTTACATGGGATGGGCACAGAAAGAAATTAACAGAGCTTCCTGTATATTTGATTATTTTAAATCTACAGTAGGTTGCAATAGAAATTATCAAAATTTTACATGACAAAAATATGAAAAAAGTGATTTTTGATAATTGCTGATGAGACAATGGTTTAGGAAAAAATACCAAAGCTGTGATTAAATACATATTTGAAATAATACACATCTCTAACCTATTTAAAATAATAAACATCTACAACCTATTTAAAATAATAATCATCTACCATTGCAAACTTTCCACAGGTGCTATCCAGCACTTTGATTTTTTGCTAGAGTTGGCATCTGATAACAGTACAAAAAAAAATCAACAAAAAACACTTACTGCCACTAAATAACATGGCCCCTCGTACACATATCGCATATGGAGAAGTAAGTATATTTGCTGGTGCAAAATCCTCCACATAACCTTGGACAAAAGTTAAACGCCAAGACCGCTAGACCTTAGAATTTAGTTGAAAAACTGAAATCAACAGAACTACACAATGCAATATTAACAACAAACAAATAGACTGGCTTGATAACACAATTGTCGCTATTAGATGTTTTTGTCTACAATAGCTATTGTAGTCCCTAGTAGTAAGTACGTGTATTGGACAGTATAATTATTTCTTACATCAATATAATAAACCTTTATATCTGTTTCTAATGATTTATGCATCAACATTTTGGTATCTGTACTACTCCTTGTTAATACCTTTTTATACTGTTAATGAAACTTTATCAGGATCTTTTACCATATTTAAATGCCATTGTGCCTCTTTCATTTTGTATTTTTATCAGATTAAATTAGTTGATTGCCTTAATAAAACATGGATTTTGCATTTGATTTGAATGGGAATTCACAGTACATGTATTGGACAGTATTATTATTTCTTATAAAATTGTAATAAACCATTACCTTCTATATTCATTTTTAATGATTGATACTATCAACTGATTTGATAAAAAATGATATGAGTGCAAAAAGTAAAAAATATGTCGCTTGAGCCTCTTGTTTTATTCTAACAGAAAATGTTCAAAGCAACATCACAGTGCCTTTAATGCTTTGTAACATTATGTCTTCAGAATTGGGAATGTACAGAAAAATACCTTCTAAAATCAAGACCATCAGAAAAACCAAATATCATAAAGCCTAACTATGAAAAAGTTGACCTAGTCAAACTAGAAAATGTCATTGAAAAGGCGTTTAAATATTTTAAAAGTGAAGAAATAGTATGGTGGAGGCAACTTTTCCTATCTGCAAACAGTACTAGTACGTTTAAAACTTGCAAATCTTTTTCATACGACCTGTGGTCGTATATTAGTATCAGGTCGTCGTCGTCCGAAGACATTTGGTTTCAGGACAATAACTTTAGTAAATGTAAATATAAATCTATGAAATTTTAACACAAGGTTCATAACCACAATAGAAAGGTTGGGATTGATTTTGGGGTTATAGTCCTAACAGTTTAGGGATTAAAGGCCAAAAAGGGGCCCAAATAAGCATTCTTCTTGTTTCCAGACAATAACTTGTGGAACGGTGTATGGACCTCTCTGAAATTATACCACAAGTTTCCATACCACAAAGGGATGGTTAGGATTGGCTTTGGGGGGTTATGGCTCAAACCGTTTAGGAATTAGGGGCAAAAAAGGGGGACAAACAAGGGTTTCCTGGTTAATGGACAATTAAAAAAAGTACCATGTTATGTTTGGATTACCTCTCTTACACTGCTATTAAATTCAGTATAAAGAAATGTTGTATTGTCTTAAGGTGATTAGCTGTCAATTTATTTTTAGAAGTTACTATTTAAAATTGCTGATTAAGGAATATTAATTTTAGCCATGATTATGTATATCATTTTCTATTTTAAAACTTTTATGATGTACTTAAATGGGTAATTATGGTTGCAAACTCCACGGGAAATTTTAATTGAGATTAAGACCATATCTTGAGGGAAAGGATTTTTTTTGGAAAAAAAGTTGGGGGGAGGGTAAAAAAGAAATTGTGAGGGGGGAGGGGGGGGGGTTTCAGATTTCAGAAATTAAAAAGTAAATTTCTTCAAAAAAAAATTTTTTTTTTGGGGGGGGGGGGGGGGTAGGGGTCAATTCGCAACAGCATAGTGTATTGCACAACAGCAAAAAATTGAATATAAATTCAAATCATATAACCAATTCTAAGTTTTTTGACTACAGTTATTCTGTGTCAGAAACCTATTAGGTGTCAAATATTTAATAACAATCCAAATTCAGACCTGCATCAAGCGCGAATATTGTGTCTATTTTTGCCTCAACTGTTTAGGGTTGGACCTCTGCGATCGTATCCAGCTGCGCTCGGCGAAGCAATTTATTACCCCTTCATGAGATATCTGCATCTTTTAATTCTTATGAGTTATAATAAAAATGAATAGTCGGTTTACCTATCATTTTTTTTTTCAATCAGTTATTTTTAACAAATTCTGTAGTTGACCATATAATACTGTCTTTCTTATTTGATCAATTTTTCAAGAACTATAACTAAACATGTAACAGTCCTTGTGATACACAATTTTATTAACACAATGACCAAAGACATTTCGCAACAGGTTATCAATCTTGTTTTAATAGAAATGGTTGTAATAATACATATACAATTATAGTATATTGACTTGACATAACAAGGATATAAGGATGAGGAAAAGTAAAGGGGAAAATGTGAGGCTCCAACAAGCATTTTTCCCTGTTTCAAGCAATTAAATTCTTACATCGTTGTGTCAAGTCAATATACTATTATTGTCTTATAAGACTGCAATCTAAAACACATTTATAATCATTTGGTATTTTTTATTTAGTTTTTCTTTAAATATTTCAAATAAATTCTTTAAAAAAATCGACTTTGGGAAGGCCTCTTAAGGGCGGAGAATTGATGTTACGAAAAGATTATGAATTTGAATTGTGAATGCATTTGTCTGATTTCAGACATAACAATCAACAATAAACTATTGCAATAATGAGAAAATAGAGGTTTAGGGACAAAACATTTAATAAAAAAGCGTTTTCAATAAAGATATATTAGAAATAAGTTTATGTCGCCATGGGTTCAATGTACATTTCAGCATGAGTCACGATGATAGGGGTGGCTTAAAGTCAATGACAGTGTATCGCATAAAAATATACAGTCATCACAGTTTGACTGCTCAAATAGAACACTGTATATATAATGTTAAAAAAATATTAAAAAAAATAAGAATCTACTTCACTGGTGACATGTTTTATTGTTGTGATTTTGTGTTTTTTGTTGAAAAGCTTCGGGTTTCAATCCTCGACAAACAAAATCATTACATGAGCAGGAAACATACAAAGCAAATAAAATATGTGCTTTCATCACCACTAATCTCAAAATCACATTGAGGTTTTCAACAATAGAGCAAATACTTTCCAATGCAACTAATTGGAAATTTATGATGGCCCTTAGCACCTGGTTTAAGCAAGAAGATGAGCATTTCACTGCTGTGAAAAGAAAACACTGCCTTTTAGTTCAAACAAATTAATGATTATTACTGACAAATAGTTAACTGAACATTTAAATAATAATTTCAGAAACAGCAGAAGATTTTCCATTCAGACTTCATGAAATTATTGAAGCTAAACAGAAAACCAATGTAACATCACCTCTTGACACAACCAATATAGAAGTCTTTGATTTCCTGGAAGAAGAGGAAGTATATGCACCAGTATGTATTTGTTTTGTTGTTATTAATTTGGATCGCCTACATAATGTTTGAAGGGGCCGGGCGAGGGTGAATTGTAAGCTGCAGAACTTGTCTTGAAGTCTTTTTGATGTCAGCAATGTCTCAGAGGACATCGGAAATCAGTTTTGATCCACTACTTTGAATTGAATTTTCACCAATATTCGGGGGACATGGATATACCAGGCGTTCGTCTGTCCGATCTTGTTAGCGCCCTTGCAGCAGGTACACTTCTTGCCAAATTTATATAAAACTTAAACTATAGGTTAATATTATCAATATCTCGGACAAGTTTTTTAATGGTGGAGGATCACCTTTTTGAAAAGACTTATGCCCCTTAGAAATTTTAAATTTATGCAAAATGGTCTCGTTAGCGCTCTCAAGGGTACAATTCTTGCAAGATTTTTATAAACTTATACTATAGGTTAAGATCAGCAATATCTCAAACAAGTACTAAGATGGTGGACAATCGACTTTTTTTGAAAGAGTTATGCCCCTCAGAAATTTTAAATTTATGGAAAATGGTCTCGTTAGCGCTCTCACTGGTACAATTATTGCCAGATTTTTATAAAACTTATACTATAGGTTAATATCAGCAATATCTTGGAAAAGTTCTATAATGGTGGAAAATCCCCTTTTTTTAAAGAGTTATGCCCTTGGAAATATTAGATCTATAAAAATGGCTACGTTAGCGCTACCAAAAAAGTGTTTTACTTAGTTATTGCCCTTGAACCTTGGATAGATAAAATATGTGCAACGTAGGGGACATAGGAACTCTGTTTTTTTTTAAATTTTTTTAAGTAAAACTATTTTCTAGCCAAAAAAGATGTGGTATGATTGCCAATGAGAACTATCTGCAAGAGAAGAAATTACATAGATGCTAGCAACTATTGTTTACCGCATTCCTTCAATAATGATAAGATTCAACAATATAAAAAGCTAAAAAATCTAACAATAAAACATAGTTGTTTAAGAAAATATTGATACGATTAAACAAGACAGAAAAGAAACAAATGTTTGCTGATAAAAGCTTTGCTCAAGGTCACTCAAAAAGTTTGCCCTATATATGGGAGGAGCATGTAGTATCATATGGCCTCTTGCTTACAAAAGGTTCATTAATTTATCAAAATATAACTTTTTGCAGGTAATACTTGGAAAGAAAACAAAAACAGCTAAAAACCAACTGAAAGTAGATGACTTTGATCTTTTTGATGTACCAACATATGCTGGCAAGAGGCCACAAATTGGTAAAGAGGTGGAAATTGTCGGAGACAAATTAAAAGTGCAGTGGTACAAAGTGTCAATAAACCACATTTTGGAATTCTTGTACAGTTCCAGTCAAGGGTCAGAAAGGGGAAAGACAACCATGGACTGAATTGGTTTCAAAAACAGATGTGAAGTTGTCTGGTTTCCAGTTAACTGTATCTTGTTATTTACCAAAGCATGTAAAAGACGTTTTTGATGCATATGATTATTACTTAATGACATTCTGTGTTGTCAAAGATCATGTAAAGGAGTAGGCCCAGTAAGACCCCTTTTTGGCCCCAAAATATAGCAGTTTTATAAAATTGTTAAAATGTAAATGTTTAGCTATTTATTTGAAAGAAGAATACTTCTGTTACATAAATATGGGCTGCTTTTGACAATACAATGCACATATTCGAAATTTTAACATTTTGGTTAATTTTTAGACGGTTTCCGTCTGAAATGGAAGTGGCCGCATTTGTGTTCATTCTTAATATTTACATGTAAGTTGTATTTGATGATAATACATAACATATATAAAGGTTGAGAATGAAGACTGATGCGGCCACTTTAATTTTTGACAAAAACCATCTGAAAAGTGACATATTATGGCATATTTGATAGATTTTTCATATTTAAGCTTGAATTTGAGCGTCTTTAATGACTAAATGAGTTCAAATCTTTCACATAAACTAATTGAAACGACTGAAGTAGACACTTAAGTGTTTAAACAGTGTCCCAAATCTTTCATCAGATGAACCTGCATTTTGAGGCCAAAATCGGCCCTTACCGGACATAAACCTTTATTTAAGAATTGAATGCTTCTTTTTGTAAAGGAAGAGATATGCTAAAGACCCTTTTTGGCCTATAAAAATGAAATTTTTAAAAACATTGTTTTAGCATAAATATCGATATTAAATATGTACAAAATGTTACCTAAAATATCTTTGAATGCAATGATTATTTCCAAGATTTTTAAAAGTTGGTGAAAATGGGCATATTTTCATACATGTTTGCAAAATTAGGGAAACATTGTTTTATTGAAATTTTTGTGTTTGGCAAATAAAACTGGAAAATGATGATATTTAAATTTAGGCCTTCTTAAATGTATTCAATAACTAAACAACAACATAAGAATGGAAATTTCATTGTGAACTATGCTAAAAAAATTATAAGAAATCAACGTTTTATGATTAAATCAGTTTTTTTATTGAACAGATTGAAAATATATTATTGATATTGAATAAATACAACATCACATGCAGTTTTTTTTTGGTTGATACTTAGATTATAGATTATTTATGTTTTTTAAACTTAATGCATTTTTTCATTCTCATCTCTTCGAAGGGTGATAATTTGGTCCTAAATATACTACTGTAACTGTCTGTCAGTGATACTTTTCTGAAATCACACAACAGAATTTCCCAAAACTTTGTAGATAATAAGGTCTTACTTTTATTGATGTGCATATTCACAGGAATTTTTTATCAACTGCCTAAATATATCATGGTACAATGTAGGAATAATGAACATGTAAACTAAGTAATCTGGAGAGATTGTTTTACCCTTGATTACTTGAGGTTGTGGGCTTATCAGAATGCTCACAAAGGTTCTTTTTATGCACCACCTACAATAGTCTCCGGAGAGGGGAGCACTTCCTATATACAAGGTGATAGGACGTAGAGCTGCAATAGGCCACTTTTTCAAGGTTGAAAATATTTGAATTGGTCGGGAAAAGTTTAAGAAATAAATGATAAGGTAAATAAAGTTCATACCTCTTTGTCTCATCTTTCTTGGTGTTACTGGCTGTGTTTTTATCAACCAATTTTCTCTCTTTTGACACTTTGGTATTCTACTCTTACATTACACAGCACATGAAACCCAAACAATATGGGAAAAGGTAACATTTTTATCTACACAATATATGAAAAGGAACACATTTTTGAAATCTAAATTATATGAAAAGGTTGGGGTAACAGAACCCCAGCGGCACCCCTATCAATTAAGTATTGAAGAACCCCCCCTCCCCCCCCCCCCCCCCCACACACACACATGATAGTAGAGGGTATTATGTTTTTCATTTTGTGTATCTGTTTATTGGTTGAACCATTCATTTGTCAATCCCTCTTCAGGTTAAAGTTTTTGGTTAAGGTAGTTTTGGATGAAGTTAAAGTGACCAATCAACTTGAAATTAAGTTCACATGTTCCTTATGATATAATCTTTCTAATTTTAATGCAAAATTTGAGTTTTGATCCAAATTTCATGGTTCACTGAACATAGAAAATGATAATCTGAGTGGGGAATCCATGTACTATGGTCACATTCTTGTGTTGTTTTCTTTTTTGTACCCTGATGAAGTTTAATGATATCATGATAACACAGTACAAATTACTGCATTGCAAATAAAACAAATTTTATGGAAACCCCTAAATATATATCTGTCTAAAATTGTATTTTTATTTTAACCAATTCATTTGATATACATTCATAATAGCCCTTTAACTACCTTTAGAGAAATAGATTAGAACTAACCAAAAAAACAGTAAGTTTAAATAATATCATCTGGTTTAGGCCAGACAATCTTTTGTAAAGGTTTTTTTATACAGCAGTGAACAATTTATGCAAAACAGGAATTAAGAAATGAGTTGATACTAAGTTAAAATAAGAAGATTTCGAAATTATTCAATAAAAGTAAGTGTTTCATTCCTGTTTGTTTAAAAAACATGACTACAACAGATAACAAAAAAAATAAGGGTTGAAGGCATTAATTTTGTTATATTCATGAAAACCATTATGGATGAAGATGTAGTATCTTACTATTCACAACAAATTAAACACATGATTTCCTGAAGATTTATTGCTATTCAATTTCAAATAATATACCAAATTTCAGTTTTGTGATATTTAGTTCATTTTCAAAACATTTTAATAACACAAATCATACAATTTTCTGTTAGTGTTTTAAGATAGAAAATACAATGAAGAATGATATTATAAAGGCATAAAATTTGTGTCTACTACAAAACGAAAAATGTTTTTTTCTTGCTATAATACAACTATGGACACCCCTTTATAAGTAGAAAGTTCCTCAGCACTAAATCTTCATACCATTAAAATAATGAAAGGAAAAAAAGGCAACTCTTTGAATAGTATCGGCGATTATTGGCATTTAAGTAAGTAGAGATAGCCCAGTATTTTCTAACTTGTCCACTTGGTAACGTATTTTTGATGTCCCCTTCGTAGCGGAGGGGGCATTAAGTTATACCCTTGTCCATTCGTACTTCCCAAAATTGGTTTCCGTTCTCTAACTTTAGTTTTCCTCGTCCAAATGTTATGAAACTCATACACAATACTTACTACCACAAAATACAGATCAAGTTTGAATTTTGGTGGCGTCACTTTTACCGTTCTAGAATTATGCCCCTTTACAAATGGAAATATTGCTGTAATTTTCGTTTCCGTTCTCTAACTTTAGTTCGCCTCAACCAAATGTTATCAAACTTATACACTTGTGCTTATTTCCACAAAACACAGATCAAGTGTGAATTTTGGTGGCGTCAATTTCACGGTTCTAGAGTTATGCCCTTTTACAAATGGAAAAATTGCTGAAGTTTTCGTTCTTTAACGTTAGTTTGCATCAACCAAATATTTTGAAATTTATACACAATGCCTTTTACCTTAAAACACAGACAAACTTTGAATTTTGGTTGTGTCACTTTTATTGTTCTAGAGTTATGCCCTTTACAAATGGAAATATTGCTGAATTTTTCGTTTCCTTTCTCTTACTTTAGTTTGCCTCAACCAAATTTTATGAATTTATACACAATGCTATTAACCACAAAACACTGATCTTACTTAGTTTGAATTTTGGTGGCTTTACTTTTATCGTTCAAGAATTATGCCCCTTTACAAATGGAAAAATTGCTTAATTTTTCGTTTCCATTCTCTAACTTTAGTTTGCATCAACCAAATGTTATGACACTTATACACAATGCTTATTACCACAAAACACAGATCAATTTTTGAATTTTGGTGGCATCACTTTTACCGTTCTAGAGTTATGCCCCTTTACAAATGGAAAAATTGCTGGATTTTTGGTTTCCGTTCTCTAACTTAAGTTTGTCCCCACTAAATGTTATGAAATGTTTTCACAATGCTTATTACCACAAAACTCAGATCAAGTATGAATTTGGGTCGGGTCACTTTTTACCGTTTTTGAGTTATGTCCCTTTATAACATTATATGTAAGCCCGTGCATCATCTGTGTCCCATGGACACATTTTCCATTTATTTTCTTCCAAATAACAAGGAACATCACGTCCATATGATTATAATCAATTTCCTGGTTTTTTTTATAATGAAAAAATACAGGGTACATGTATGTCATGTTGAAGTATCAGTTGTATTTAAAAATGCCCCAAAAATGAATGCATCCACTACATAACAATTGACCTAACTTTGATGTGTAGTGGACATTTTTGTTGTATAGTTGTCAATATCATTATGTAGGTGACAGAAAGCAAAAATTGAAATCGTTTGTTGGACACTGTAATAACCAAAGCAATTAGAAAAAAAGTGGATTTGTCTTATAATAGTTTAATTTTGAATGTAAAACGTCTTCTGATTGGCTCAAAGTTTTGTCTATCAACTCAGACATAATTTTGACTTGTGATCGTGACACCACCATGTTTTTTTTCTTTATTTACTCCTTTAAAATGAAATTAAGATTGAAATTATAAGCATGACAAGGAAGGACTGATGTATTTTTTCTATCCATTCTAAACAACCACACTTTTAAATAACACGCTACATGGGTTATTGAGTGTGCACCACATTTTTTATGTTATTTCTCCATAAACAAATAAAAAATATTACAGTCATACCTTAAATATATAAGCAAAAAGTCATCATTTATTAGTACCAAACATAAAAATATCAACAAAATTTCTATCCATTGTTATGTAGTTGACTAATTCTGTAATTTCATTAAATTTTAATTTTCATTTACTGATCTTCCAAGTTTCATTAAACTGCATATTTTAGCTTTTGTTCATATAAACTTGGAACAGTAAAGCTAAAATATGCTCCTGATATACATAATGAATAATTAAAATAATTTAAATCAATTTAAAAGATTGAAATATTTTCACAATTTCAATCTCAAATATGAACGGAATTGTAAAATGACATTTTAAAAGTATTCTAATCAGGATTGAATTTCGAAGTTATTGTAAGTTTTGTTGATCAAACCAATCTTGTTATTCGTTTTAATTGTAAGAAATATTCCACCCATAGCTACTATCTGATATATCTTTGTTATTATTGCAATTTTTTCAATAAATGTTGTTTTCTAATATATGCTTTGAATTTACTGATCCACAAGCTTCACAAGAAAAGTTGATATCTGTTAATATGTTCTGACTTAGAAGTCTTCATAACCAAAGTTGTATTTTGGTGAAAATGATTCATAAAATTTACAATATGATATGATGCAAAATACTTGTTCACATGTGGTTTGTATAATAGTTTTAATCAAAGAAAATATAGTTACGGCTGCTAATGAGACAATTTTTTGTCCATAGTAAATTTAAGATGGATCGTAAGTTTATATTTCCTCTGATAGAATTTTCTTATACTTTGCCAAAATGAAGATCTACTATGCTTTTTTCAAACATAAAATAATGAGTATTTGGTCATCGTGCTATTTTTTAAGCTACAAGTCATGCAAAAATCCCCAAATTTGCATAGATTATTCATGAAAAAAACACATTTTTGTGAATACAAAAAATCTATGAGATAGAATATTGAAATAAAATATGAGAAGGTATGTTTTATTATATGCTTAAAGAAAATAGAAAAAAAATATGGAGTCACCGAACTTGTTTTCTTGCTACAAGTAAAAAATAATAATTGTTTCGCTATCATTCCAGTATAGAATATTAACTAAAAGAGCTATCTCCACTAAAATGGCCAGGTTAAAAAATTAGTTCTAATTAACGCAAATATTTGGTATTACTTTGAACATTTTGGATAATGAAACACATCACTTATTTTTCTTTATACGAATAAACAGTCTTGCACTTAATTGCAAAACTGTCTCAAAATTTGCAGATTTAGGCAAAGAACCAAACCGATTGAGTACTGCTATTGTATAACCCAAGATAACGGTATACAGTGAGCCTTAAGCCATTATGGGTCACAGTGCATCTTTCAACAATTCAGACTGGAAGAAAAAATAACCAGATTTATTAAAAAAAAACAATGAACAAAAATCAAGTATGAAACACAGCAAAAAGAGACAACCACTAAACTTATACAGGCTTCTGACTGAGTCAAGTACATATAGTATCTGAAGTACATATTGGCTAGATGCAAATCCCCCTCTTACAGTTGACACTTTTGGTGTTACAGGTAACTAACTCTAATTGTCAAGCCTTTGCATGTTCAAACCTGGCGGGTCAGAAATAGCCAATAATAGTGTAGTAACTTGACATACCAATGATGAAAGACCATTTCCCCTGTTTCTTGCTGATTCCTTATGTTGTTGTGTCAATTTAATATATTATTATTGTCTTCATACTGCAATCTAAAACCTCTTTTTACTTGTTTAGTAATATTCCGTTTGTTTCTTTACATATTTACCAAAAAATCAAAATTCCGCTCTTAAAAAGGCCTCTTATGGTCTGGTGTATATATATTACGTAACACACTGTTAAGAGTTATATATAGTAAAGAGAACAATATGTTTTTCCATCAAATATATGAGAAATGTGTTTGTGTTGTCCTCCGCTTTGCCAAGTGTTCAATATAGTATATATAGTCCTGAAGGTGTGTCTGGCTTAAAGCAATATACGGTAATTCACTGTATATCGCATAAACATATAGTCAAGGCTTTTTGACTGCTTAAATAGAAGGACTCCAGTAAACATTGGTTTGTATACTGTATCTCAGATAAGCATGCATCCTCTAGGGAGCTACCATTTGATTTTTATGGGGAGGGGGGAGCCAGGATGAAAAATGTTGTCCTGCCTTTTAATTTTTCACTCTATTCGGTCCTGCCTTTATTTTATTAGTTTATCCTGACTCTTTTTACATAAATTGCTATCCTGCCTATTTCTTTACTCAAAACTCCTGTCCTGCCTATTTTTTCAAATTTCATCCTAGCCCCCATAAAAAATCACATGGTAGCTACCCTTGGGTCAAAACTGGTCTGCTTGGATTCAGAATATGACTAGGTATGATAGTCCACATGAAAACATTTTCATTATGTAAACAAAATTATCTGACTCATTATGTTGTTTCATTACAATTCAGGGTGTTTAATCATATCACACTAACATGTTGTCCTGAATATGCAGTTATCTTTGTTTTTGATAATAAACAGCCATCACAATCATCACGTTTAAAAGTTTACACAAAAAAAGAAAATAATAACTATCCCGTAAAAACACACCCACTGTAAACAAAAGTGTCCTTACTTGAACCTGTACAAAATATCACTATGTCACTACACTAAGAAAATTCAGTAGTCTTAGTTCATGAATGCATGGACTCAGCTTAAATAAATTGGGTTAGTTCATGCATGCATGGATTAATGCTTTTAAACCATTTGAATGTATTCAAATGAAATAGTATGTAATGTTAGTCCATGCATGCATGGATTAAGTTTAAGTTAGTTCGGTTTGTTAATGCATGCATGGTTTAACCCAACCTTGCTTAAAATTATTGGTTTAGCCAATGCGTGCATGGACTAATAAGGCTGCTTCAAAAATTGAAAAAAAAACATTAGTTAGAGTAGCCCATGCATGCATGGGTTAAGTTTGTGGTGCAAGTATGGACTAAGTTAACGTTAGTTGCCTTCGTCTATGCATTCATGGAATAAGCTTAGTTCTCAAGTTTTCATGTTTACATAATATAAAAAGGTTCAGTCATACTATCAAATGTTCGTAATTTATCTATTAAGGTAAGTTATAATGCAAAATATGCCTTTAAATCATAAATGTTAGGTTGAATATGAAAAAATCAACTAAGAAGAAAAAAAAATGATAGTAACATCAAATAAAAAAATAATCTAACTAACATCATGAAATAAAGCTGGAAGGAGTAATGCAGGTTTTCTAACTTGATGTTGATTTCCAGTTTTATTTAATACCTTGTTCATAGCACAATAACACAATGACGGGATGTATAAGTACTGAGCCACGTCAAATGAATAACACCAAAAATAGATTAAACAGTAAAAGTAATATTCAAAAAGACAAATTAAAGAGTACTATAACACGTTATTACTATGATAAACAACGTTAGTACCCAGAATCTATACTTCAAGACCATCGTGTTTAATTTGTGAAGTTGATAAGGAATATTTATCAACAAGGTCTTGGTACCTTCCGATGAACTTTTTTAGAAAAAGGACGAGACGTGCTTTGATATACCCCTGGTTCATTAACTTTCTGCTCAGATACGAATAAACAGTCTTGCACTTAATTGCAAAACTGTCTCAAAATTTGCAGATTTAGGCAAAGAACCAAACCGATTGAGTACTGCTATTGTATAACCCAAGATAACGGTATACAGTGAGCCTTAAGCCATTATGGGTCACAGTGCATCTTTCAACAATTCAGACTGGAAGAAAAAATAACCAGATTTATTAAAAAAAAACAATGAACAAAAATCAAGTATGAAACACAGCAAAAAGAGACAACCACTAAACTTATACAGGCTTCTGACTGAGTCAAGTACATATAGTATCTGAAGTACATATTGGCTAGATGCAAATCCCCCTCTTACAGTTGACACTTTTGGTGTTACAGGTAACTAACTCTAATTGTCAAGCCTTTGCATGTTCAAACCTGGCGGGTCAGAAATAGCCAATAATAGTGTAGTAACTTGACATACCAATGATGAAAGACCATTTCCCCTGTTTCTTGCTGATTCCTTATGTTGTTGTGTCAATTTAATATATTATTATTGTCTTCATACTGCAATCTAAAACCTCTTTTTACTTGTTTAGTAATATTCCGTTTGTGTCTTTACATATTTACCAAAAAATCAAAATTCCGCTCTTAAAAAGGCCTCTTATGGTCTGGTGTATATATATTACGTAACACACTGTTAAGAGTTATATATAGTAAAGAGAACAATATGTTTTTCCATCAAATATATGAGAAATGTGTTTGTGTTGTCCTCCGCTTTGCCAAGTGTTCAATATAGTATATATAGTCCTGAAGGTGTGTCTGGCTTAAAGCAATATACGGTAATTCACTGTATATCGCATAAACATATAGTCAAGGCTTTTTGACTGCTTAAATAGAAGGACTCCAGTAAACATTGGTTTGTATACTGTATCTCAGATAAGCATGCATCCTCTAGGGAGCTACCATTTGATTTTTATGGGGAGGGGGGAGCCAGGATGAAAAATGTTGTCCTGCCTTTTAATTTTTCACTCTATTCGGTCCTGCCTTTATTTTATTAGTTTATCCTGACTCTTTTTACATAAATTGCTATCCTGCCTATTTCTTTACTCAAAACTCCTGTCCTGCCTATTTTTTCAAATTTCATCCTAGCCCCCATAAAAAATCACATGGTAGCTACCCTTGGGTCAAAACTGGTCTGCTTGGATTCAGAATATGACTAGGTATGATAGTCCACATGAAAACATTTTCATTATGTAAACAAAATTATCTGACTCATTATGTTGTTTCATTACAATTCAGGGTGTTTAATCATATCACACTAACATGTTGTCCTGAATATGCAGTTATCTTTGTTTTTGATAATAAACAGCCATCACAATCATCACGTTTAAAAGTTTACACAAAAAAAGAAAATAATAACTATCCCGTAAAAACACACCCACTGTAAACAAAAGTGTCCTTACTTGAACCTGTACAAAATATCACTATGTCACTACACTAAGAAAATTCAGTAGTCTTAGTTCATGAATGCATGGACTCAGCTTAAATAAATTGGGTTAGTTCATGCATGCATGGATTAATGCTTTTAAACCATTTGAATGTATTCAAATGAAATAGTATGTAATGTTAGTCCATGCATGCATGGATTAAGTTTAAGTTAGTTCGGTTTGTTAATGCATGCATGGTTTAACCCAACCTTGCTTAAAATTATTGGTTTAGCCAATGCGTGCATGGACTAATAAGGCTGCTTCAAAAATTGAAAAAAAAACATTAGTTAGAGTAGCCCATGCATGCATGGGTTAAGTTTGTGGTGCAAGTATGGACTAAGTTAACGTTAGTTGCCTTCGTCTATGCATTCATGGAATAAGCTTAGTTCTCAAGTTTTCATGTTTACATAATATAAAAAGGTTCAGTCATACTATCAAATGTTCGTAATTTATCTATTAAGGTAAGTTATAATGCAAAATATGCCTTTAAATCATAAATGTTAGGTTGAATATGAAAAAATCAACTAAGAAGAAAAAAAAATGATAGTAACATCAAATAAAAAAATAATCTAACTAACATCATGAAATAAAGCTGGAAGGAGTAATGCAGGTTTTCTAACTTGATGTTGATTTCCAGTTTTATTTAATACCTTGTTCATAGCACAATAACACAATGACGGGATGTATAAGTACTGAGCCACGTCAAATGAATAACACCAAAAATAGATTAAACAGTAAAAGTAATATTCAAAAAGACAAATTAAAGAGTACTATAACACGTTATTACTATGATAAACAACGTTAGTACCCAGAATCTATACTTCAAGACCATCGTGTTTAATTTGTGAAGTTGATAAGGAATATTTATCAACAAGGTCTTGGTACCTTCCGATGAACTTTTTTAGAAAAAGGACGAGACGTGCTTTGATATACCCCTGGTTCATTAACTTTCTGCTCAGATACTGGTGACGTTTTCTAAAGTCTTGAGTAGCAGCTGCAAGCTCTTTAATACCGAATAAGTTGGAAAATGTATATCCCATATGCAGGTGACGTTGGTATATTGCTACTAAATAATTGTTATTCTACTTCAAAATCTATACAGTGAATGCCAGGAGTTTTATATAGGCAAACAAGGAAATTTTATATGGGATCTTGTACGTATTCACCGCCGCCAACATATTTCCGCTTATAGAACCCGAAAAAAAAACCAGTTAAAGTGAGCCTATAGAAAAATGAAAATAAGGACAATATATAGGGTTTTCCTATTTTATAAGATGTGGTCACCAGATCTTTTTAGGAGACTCTTCATGGAAACACATTCTATGAATATGTTTCGAACGAAGCTGAAGTGTTACGCATATTTTTGGAAATATCTCCCCGCTGTTGTATCTTTATGTCCTCATTTTAATATTGTAATCTAACGTCATCATAAACAACTTTAGCATGGACAACATTCAGCAGCCTGCTGATTGTTAAAAAGCACACGTAAATGTTCGTTAATAAGAAAGAGATAATAATAAAATGTGTTATAACTATGCAGTCATTCGTCTATTTACATTTTAAAATTATATATATAGTCTAAAATTATAAATAATTATTTCTTTGACTGCATCTAACGATCCTTTAAGACAGATAATTTAGCTAATATGCAATCAATTCCATCTTCATGCCTAATATATCATATACTGTGTTTCAACTTTAGATTCTACTGACGAGAAAAGGTAACACTAGGCCACCGAAAGCTGAATTTTGTTCAGTCTTGGTGGCCGAGTAGTCTAGAGCGTTGGACGCAGTACAGGCGGTGTTGTCTCGATATTCCAATGGCATGAGTTCGAATCCCGGCGAGGGATGAACGAAGAAAATTTGCTTCAGCAAATTTGCAGATATAATATTGTTGTGCTGATATTTGGAATAATTATGAATATAATATGTGTTTTCAGCCGTGTATTACCTTCACTGGTGATCCAATGGCTGGATCTGTCGTAGAGTTTTCACTTGTTTAGACGTACTGCAAATGGTCTAGAGCGCTGAACACAGTGCATGCGGTGTTGTTTCGATATCCCAATAGCATGAGTTCGAATCCCGGCGAGGGAAGAACAAAACTTTGCTTTCGCAAATTTGCAGATTTAACATTGTTGTGCTGTTTTATTATAATTTGATGTGACATCATGGTAGTTATATTATTATCCTTTACGACGGACAAAGATAGCTTTACTTGCAATCGTACATCATGTTTTGTGTTACAGTCCTAGATAAAGCCGACTAACGAAAGATATATTCTATATATGTCACGATGTCAGAGAAGCAAGTGTTCGAATCCCGCTGAAGGAAGAACAAAAAGTTGTGATATAAAATTGTTGGTTGTAATTTTTGACGAATTAAAGATATATTATGGTGTTAGCCCTGTATAACCATGGGGTTATCCGATGGATAATGTCTATCATAACATTGTCACATTTTTAGACGTATATATATTTTATATTACAAACAAGTGTGGACACAGATCAGTGTAGATACATTTGTAGTATGTTTGGATGTTTGATAGTGTTTTCTGACAAAAAGAGTTCCCATAGGGTTCTATGTTGAACTGCTGTGCCCAGTGACAGTCAACCTGTTCCAAACACTAAAAATAGCAGTCTTATATTCAATATTGCATTTTACTGTTAAATATATATAAGAAGATGTGTTACGAGTGCCAATGAGACAACTCTCCATCCAAGTCACACTTTGTAAAAGTAAGCCATTATCAAGTCAATCAGGACTGCCATGTAGGAGACACTACATTAAATAAGTGCTGACCGATCATTCATAGATTTTATTTAGCTAGACATTGCTTTTAATATCAAATCTACATATTGGCCAACGTGCTATGATTGCTTCCTGTATATAATATTTACATTCCTTTAAACAAATTTTGTGCATGTGCAACGTTACATTGGAGGATTTCCTTTCAACATTTTAACTTTGAAATAACTTCTATGTGAATACATTTACATTTTTATAAATGATCCGTTAAGGGAACACAGCTAGCTGAGTGTGCTCCGACGCTGGAGAGATTTACGTAAAGAAGCAAAAGATTTGGAAGGATTGCCAAATTATTCCAATAAAGTAAGTATAAAAATTTGATTTGGGATAGCAGCAAAAACTTAGAGGAGGACCACATTAGGTGCATTTCTGCATGATGTGATTGTAGTATGCATGTAATATGTGTATGGTTCTATTTATTTTCCTTTGAGGTGGTCATTTCTTACTTGGGTTTCTCCACAAAAAAAAAACTAAAAATTTGTTCAGGATCTTCCCAGTATCATTAGTAAAAGTGTTTGTTTAAAAGTGGAAATTAGAGATATAGTATTATGGTTTGATAGTAACGATAATATACCAGATAGGGCAGATTCCAATACAGATGCTCATAACCCCTACAAACTGATTAAAATTCTGTTAGATACATGTATGAACAGGATTGAAGGTCAAAAGGATAAAAAATATAATTTATACTGAGGAACATTACCGGTATGTATAAGTGAAAGATCTTTTACACTCAGGACTCATCAGCAGGCAGCACAGATGTTAAAGAATAGTGTTAGAAAACCACCTACATGTAGCATCATATTTTTAGTAGCAGGAGTATCATTGTTTGGTAAATTTGTGCTTTTTTTATTTGGCTCATGGACAAAAAAATGCTTGGCTCAAGTGCAAATAAAATGATTTAATCTCCCCAAAAATGGGAACATTGAATGGATGGTACAACTCCTTTTGCTGACAGTTTTAATCATATTACCTTGCAGCAGATCATGTGCAGATGTGAGTTGTCTGTCAAATCGTCATTTCACAAAGAATGCATTTGCATAACAATGAACTGAGCTCAAAGCAAAGCACTTTAATAATACACTTGGACAAAAAGCTCAATCCAGTGATATACTTTGTAATAGAGGACTGTCATGAACATTCACCCTTCCAATAACCATCAACATGCCAAACCAGGATCAGAAGTCCTGAATAAGACATGTTTTTTGTTTATATTATATGTACATATACATATCCCAGTTGAAACATACAAAGTTGTGGTAAAAACATTCAGTTTCTAGCAAGTAGTTCATGCACTAATATAACAATATTTGCCGAGTTGCCCTCTTTTTGAAATAAAATCGTATTTCCACATAATCATTGTAAATAGCTATAGGTGACCAAACATTAAAACTATACAAAGTTATCAGACTTATCTATCAGTGTCTATTTACCATCACAACTGAATCAATATATACATATATGAGACTCTGATTGACATCCAATCTTTAAACAACCCCCATTCCTGAAGTCCAATTCACCCTTCAAGCAAATATCAAATTGGGTTTTTCACCACCAAACTCTTTAATGTATTGGATTTTTTTCATCATCAATATATTGAATTTAGGCATGTTACAAAAAATGTATAATGAAGTTATATCAAACCAAGATGTCAATCCATGATTCAAATATGTTTCTTTCTATATATATATATATATATATATATATATGTATATATGATGGCTGTTTCATTTGGTTTATACCTTGATGAGCAATTGTTCTTTTGGTTTGAGTCTCGTTTGTTTTAACTGTTCAGCCAGTTTTGTACTTTCTCTCAAAAGTTTTTAGATTTTTAAGTAGTACTTGTGAACATTGGATCCTGTAAGACAGTTTTGCCAGTCCTTTCAACTTTTTGCCAGACCTACTTTAAAAAAAATAAATGGAGAATGTGTCTCCATGGACACAGATGATGCCCCCTCTGCATTCAACATTATAAAGGAACATAACTCCAGAACGATAAAAGTGACGCTACCCAAATTTGTACATGTCAGATCTAAGTTTTGTGGTAATAAGTATTGTGTAAAGGTTTCATAATGTTTGGGGCAAACTTAAGTTACAGAACTGAAACTAAAATTTTGCATTTTCTTACCATTTATAAAGGAGCATAACTCAAGAATGGTTACAGTGACCCCACCAAAATTCCAACATGATCTGTATTTTGTGAAAATAAGCATTATGTATAAGTTTGATAACATTTGGTTGAGGCTAACTTAGGTTAGAGAACAGAAACTAAAAATTTTGCAATTTTTCCATTTATAAAGGGGCAGAACTCTAGATCAGTTAAAGTGACGCCATCAAAATTAAAACTTGATCTGTGTTTTGTGGTAATAAGCATTGTGTATAAGTTTGATAACATTTGGTTTAGGATAACTTAAATTAGAGAACGGAAACTAAAAATTTTGTAATTTTTCCATTTATAAAAGGGCATAACTCTAGAACGGATAGAGTGACGCTACCAAAATTCTAAATTGATCTGTATTTTGTAGTAATAAACATTGTGTAAAGTTTGATAACATTTGTATGAGGCAATCTCAAGTTAGAGAATGGAACCTAAAAATTTAGCAATTTTTCCATTTATAAAGGAACAGAACTCTTGATCAGTTAAAGTGACGCCATCAAAATTAAAACTTGATCTGTGCTTTGTGGTAATAAGCATTGTGTATAAGTTTGATAACATTAGGTTGAGGCAAACTAATGTTAGAGAACGGAAACAAAAAATTTAGAAATTTTTCAATTTGTAAAGGGGCATAAGTCTAGAACGGTAAAAGTGATGTCACCAAAACTCAAACTTGATTTGTGTTTTGTGATAATAAGCATTGTGTATAAGTTTGATATCATTTGGTTGAGGCAAACTTAAGTTAAGTTAGAGAACAGAATACAATTTTTGGGACGTACGTACATAGATATAGGAAGATGTGGTATGAGTGCCAATGAGACAACTCTCCATCCAAGTTACAATTTATAAAAGTAAACCATTATAGGTCAAGGTACGGCCTTCAACACGGAGCTTTGGCTCACACCGAACAGCAAGTACGTACAGACAGACAAGGGTAAAACTTAATGCCCCCTCTGCTATGGCAGGGGCATAAAAAAAGCTTTATCACACGAATCATTTTGGTGAATTAAATTCTTATAATTGATAATCAGCACTTATGTTATTAGAGAAATGTTATAAAGAACCTTTTAGAACAAACATTAAAAACAAAACATAAAAAGGACAGGTTTGGGGGATCAACATCTCGTTTCTGAGTGTTACAAACATATTACTCCTTACTTTGGACCACATCATGTGCATTTTAAAAATACCTGTAGTTTATAGTATAAGGGAGCTACCATTTGATTTTTATGGTTAGAGGAGAGTATAAGGCTTCTGCACAATGATTGGCGGTGTTGTCGTTTAAGTAAGAAGTTACAAGAAAAGGTTCCAGCTCCGTTCGGGGAGAAAGTAAAGAATCAGATCTACTTTAGTATTGTCAGGTTTATTTTCTAAGCACTATATTGAATTTTATTAATCGTTTAGTTTATTTCATTATTAACTTAACCTTAACGATTATGAATAAAGAGTATATTCAAATCGATGAACAACAATCTTCCGTAAGATTTTTCAAACACTCCAGCTGCTATTTGTTTTGCATACATTAATATGAAGTTAGAGAGTTCACACAGAGGGTTCGTGTTGCTTAATGTTTGGGTTTCGATGTAATGCTTGGTTTTTAGTTTTTATTTTTTTTTTTAAAGTTTTTTATTATTGGTAATGGTGTGAAATGACCTTTTTTTATTGAAATTAACATGATTTTTGATTGCCCTATTAGTCATAAAGTAATAAATAATATCATTAATAAATCAAAGCTGCAGGCCTTTAGTGAACATTTGAAGGTGCCTACTTTACGTATGTATTGATAACATAAACTACACAAAAAGACAAAAAACAAAAGAAACGCAACCCATCGTTTCATCACGGCCTCCAGTAAATATTCTACACCTTATCTTTCAATGAGTTAACTAGTTCTTTAACTACTTTCAAAGAATTTACCATTAACGTTTTTAATAAAGCATATGAAAATAGTGGAATCAACTATTTTGGTGTGAACAAAAATCTTTGTATGTTCTGGATAGATTACATACTTTTAATGGTTCTTTTAATTTGTTGAAAAAGTTTCCCTTTGCACATTTATTAATATGTTCGGCTAATTAACGGGTCCTTAATCCGCTGTGTGTGAACTCTAACTATTAGTTAGTCTATTGTTTCGGTCTATGTATTGTCCATTCAAAGTGGGACATGTAATAATAGCGCAGTTCATACTTAACCTAGGTTTGATGACTGTGCCTGATTTAGGAGTTTTACTTTGTCCAACTTCTATCACATCGTACGTCCCACATCTTGGATCACCGCATTTGGCACTTCTGTCACCTTATGTGTACTTTATTTTACTCTATAAAAAGTCTCTTCAGATTTGGTGCTTTCCGGTGGTTTCCAATTAGATGTGATATATTCACTTATTCTTTCATTTTCTTTGATCGATGTAAAATATCTAGGTAAAAATCCCTTAGCTGAAATCAAAATCTTTTGATTTCGTGGATTGTGTATTATTACGAACGTAGTATTTTTTTGCTGTTTATCTTTTTTGTCATCCCTTGGTTGTGTTCTACTTAGTTTAACGATTGGAATCATCAATACCTTTTTTGATTAAACGAATGGGATAATTTTGTCTTTTTTAAAAAAATTTCTGCAGTCTTTTTGTCACATATAACTCCATTTATATATATAAATATTGTAGATATACGTCTGCCTAAATTGATCGGAATATTTCGTTTGGAATGTGACGGATGGCGTTCCTGAAGTCCAAATATGGCAGAATGTAGTGAGTTTACAATATATATCCGTAATTATTTTCACATCTTCCTTTTTAATAGAGATGTATAAAAACGGGAGTCTTGAACAGCTGGAATCGTAAGTGAACTGTATTGATTATTATTAGGCATTCATTCCGTTTAAGCGAAATGTAGTTAATTCGGATTTGTCCGGAAGATACAACAGTCATCGTGATATCGTTTCCAGTTTTCTTTAAGCTTGACAATAGAGCTTAACATTTTCATAGAATTCCGGAGGTATCTTTTCCTATTGCTGTTTTTCTATGCAACCCATTACCAGAGTGGCATATGTTGGCCCCTCCTTTGTACCCATCGCGGTTCCCTTGAGTTGAAGGTAATATGTGTCGTCAAACTGGAAGTCGTTGTTCAAGGATCAGTTTTAAATTTTTGTTGTAAAATTGTTCTGTGAAAAGAATCTTTCCACTGACCACAGTTCATCCAAAATAAAAAGAAGTTCATGCTTAATTATTGAATAGTTCATCGCGTGTTCCAGTGTATCAGGTGTTAGTCTGCACAAAAGTTCATATTCAGAGTTCCAGGCACACAACTTAGTCAGCCATCCAGCCTGTCATTGCTATAAAGAGTATTCGTCTGTGGTCCGTAGCATCACACATTTCAATAACTTGCAGCCACTCGGTCAGGTTCTTGTCACACCATCCTACAGTAACCTTTTCCGGTGACACTAAACTAATGAATTTCGTTTTAGTATGTATTTCATGATTGGAAATTTACTGATAGTTCACTTATAACAACACCCATCCTTTGAATTTATTACAAAATATTGCAATGATAATTTTACACTTTATGTGCTTGTATATTACCAAACACTTCAAGTACAAGTCCAATGTAATAATGCAATCACATGCCATTTCCTTGTTATTTATCTGTAAACCAAAAAAATATGATAAAGCAATGGCAATCCCAGTTGTGTTGCATATTTAGGTTATACAAAAGTCTTATTTCTTATCATTAACTTTGTCATTTTAAAGCTTTTGTTTTCAGTTGATGCACTAAAACAGTACTATAATAAAAAGGAGGATGTGATATGATTCATAACGAGACAACCATTCAATGAAAGTCGAAAATTCCTTATATTGACGGAACTATAGGTCACCGTACGGCTTTTAACCATGAACAAAACCCTTAACGTATAGTTATGTGTAAAAGGTATCGACAAAATCATAAAGAATAAACAATAGTGACAAGAATAATCACAACTTACAAAAAAAAAAAAATAAAAAAAAAAACCAAACTATAATTTCCTAAATAACCATACAATTTAAATGAATCTTTGCTTGGCAAATTCCCTTGTCAATTTAAATTGGGATGATTGGGATATAGCTGCAATGAACTATTAAACACATCTTGCTGTGTACAAATAAAAAAAAAAAACAAACAAAAAAACTGGTAAATAAATATGAAAATGCTCAGTCTGTAAATATATCGTGTCGCAAAGGTGTAGACCGTTACATTCGACGTGGTTGTTCTCTTGACCTAATAAATATATCTCGAAAAACAGATAATAACTTTCTTTTATTCTGGTGAGTATACGTACATGTAGGTAAAGAAAATTCAAACAAACTAATATACGTGTTTCTTTTAATTGAACGTTGACCCTTACTGTACTTAAACTTTGGAAATCAATGTTAATTATTTCTAGCACAATGTGCAGTTCATGCATATAGTAAGTTTCATAAACTCTGTCCAAGTTGGTTATAGAATGATGTTTTTACATTTGGCGAAATTAACGGACAGACAGTCATGCAACTGTACACATTCCACAGAACGAAACGTATTATTTATATATACTTTTCCGCAATAAAAGCAACGGAAACTGTTCTCTGTCAGAAATCATGTTACATAGTGCCGTTCATCATCTTTTACCCGATACAATATTTGGTGTTTTTTTTTTTCATTTTTAATGTACCAGTTGCAAGTCAGGAATGTGATAATGCCACCATAATGTTTCATACATGTATATATGTATGTTACGTAGACGTCACATACAATTCAACTTGTAAACATGGTAAATGAGAAAAACTGCCCCTTATGCAATGAGATTATAGCACAATTACCAAAAAAAAAAAAAAAAGAAACATAAGATGTTTTAAGAAATAATTATTACCCAAGATTTCAAAAAGATTAATTTATACTTTATATTTTCTTTGTTTGTTTATATGCTTGTATGAGTATTGTTAGTGTTTCATACGCCTCTAATGGCTGGCTGATATAGCATACTATTTATAATGTATTGAATTGTAATTGTAATGTTTTATTATGTATATTGTGTTAGGACGCACTTTAATTTAAACAAATCTAAATGTATACAATTTTGTTTATAAAGAATAATTCATTAATGTTTAAATGTTTAATCAATAAAACACGAAGAATTTGTTTCAGCTAGTTTGATACGGATAATAAACTTTTAAACCGCAAACTTAAAAATATAAATAATTAACATATAGTAGAATTTGAGTACTTTGCTAATTTGCATAGCAGTAATATTGACTTTACTTAAACGCCAGCCATTTCTTAAGGATTATACATGTCCCAAATATACCAATTTTTCGTTTCATAAACAAACTATCTGCATTTAGTTTAATGTTGCAGATTAATTGTCGGAGGCCCTTCAATATATATTCAAATGAATATTGTCATTTAAAAAAAAAACAACAGCTATTTAAGTTTTGAAACCAAAGTGTAACAGTTGCATAAATACTATAATATAAAATAACAAATATTGGTGAATCAAAAACAGATACAAATCGTAGATTGGAGTGTTCATAACTAATTTTGTCCGCATATAGAGAAACAATGTATAGGTTGCAATGTCAAGGTATACACTGTAAATAACTTTTATCGCATCTGGTTTCTTGACTTTTCGGCCATTTTATTTGTATCATTTTCCCCGAAAAGAAGTTTTAGGTGCACATAGGCATCAATATGGAATGTTAAACCCTACTAAAATGATTATGTACTGTGGATAGAAATATAACAGGACATATTAATTTAAATGGTATATTTACAGGGCCACTTTCTTTTTACCTATATCATAACATGAATTTAATCAAAAGGGTAGTTAAAATAAAATTATATAGTTTAACATCTAATAACAAGCAAACCAGTTTTTGTTAGAATGTTAAGTTAATTTTTTTAAAAGTTTGAAAGCAGCATATAAAAGCAAATGTCACTGTGACAGTCTTTGGCTTTAGCCGTCGGAGTTAAAACCTTTTAACCAAAATCACAATACCTTGTAGAAAAAAAGAAAAAGTAAATGCATGAAAACTTATCCCAATCTTATTGAAGCATTCATGGTGCGGCAAATCAATAAATACTTTTAAAATGAACCCATAATTTAAAACTGACACTAAGTAAACCTTAAGTCTTTAAAAACTTTGAAATTACCTCGATATGATAGGTATCATATACATATACCATTTAGCTTTCTATTACACAAATCAGAAGAAGCTGTTTGTGAACTGTCATTTTTGGGGTACAAATTGGTATATGTTATCAGATTATTACATGTCATTTTTCATATCACATTTATTATCAGCCCAAGGTTCAATATCAGCCCAAGAGCCGAAGGCTCGAGTGCTGATATTGACCGAGGGCTGATAATACATCTGATATGAAAAATGACATGTTATGATCTTTTTATCATATGCTTCAACAATGGAGAAAAACAGTTTAATATATTGTTCTTTTTAAGTGGTTCTCCAGTAGAAGTTCAAAAAGTGACATGTTTACGGAGGTCGGACGCCAAATGTACTACATTCGATATGTAATCTTTCTATCATATGCCTCCACAGAGGAGAAAAACAACACTATAATATATTTTTATATTGACGATAAAAATATTCAACAAAACATAATGAACACTGTTTGGAAATGTCAACATTTGTAAAGTTACTTTCTAAATTAGGCTGGAAACTTTGAAAAATGCATTTATTGTATCATTATTATTTTGGCATTTTACATAATATATTTTTCTGTTTCCTATTAATTGTTTTGTACCTTACTTGGTTTTGTTTTTCACTGAAAACGTACCATCGAGGTGTATTTTCCGGAATTTGCCGACTAACGACGGAAAGGCATGAAATAATAGCCGGACGCATGTGATAAATTTTTCATATCAGCCCGCTAAACACCATTTCGGAAAATATGGAATTCACGTAAAATTCATGCTATTATCATACAGTAAAAATTATAAGTTATTTACTCTAAGTATATGATAATATCAGATTATTACATGGCATTTTTCATATCAGATGTATTATCAGCCCAAGGTTCAATATCAGCACAAGAGCCGAATGATGAATATATATATTACCTGGATCGATAAAAGCAGCTTGTACATGTATCTATAACAAAGTGTTTAAAAAACATGTGGTGTCGGTTTTGCAAAAAAAAGTAAACATCAAATATAAAAAATAGACCAAATTTAAACGTTTTAGGAAACTTATGTACAGTTTGTTAACAGCAACATACTAATTTAAGATTAAACTCATATACATTGTATTAAGAAAATGAATCAAAGACTATACTGGGTCCGTGTATATTTGCGTACAATCGTTTTTCATTTTGAAATATCAAAAACAAAAAACAAAAAACGAGAGTGTTTTCATTTTTCGTTTTTGATTTCTCTAAAACCAAAAAGGAAAACGAAAGTGTTTTCATTTTTTGTTTTTGATTTCTCTAAAACCAAAATGAAAATCTAAAGTGTTTCCGTTTTTCGTTTTTGATTTCCCTAAACAAGAATTTTGTAATGTACAATGTTTTCCTTTCTTGTTTCACAGTCATTGATAGTAAATAATGCCAATGTAAACACCCCGGTGTTCTTTGAACATAATGTAGACAAAATAGACCGCCTGACTTATGAATTGAACTACGGTGATAATTGAATCAAAGCCTTTCAAATTACCTTGTTGATATCTTTAATAAAAAATAAATTATTATATTTAAATATTAAACGAATCATAAATTTAAATTGTACACTACAATATTATATGAAGATGGTACAAATACATAGATTGATAACAACACCACATTAACAAGGGAGGTTACTACTTTTTAAAACTCATAAGAAAACTACCCCGGTCGTTAAAGTATACATGCACAGTCACTGTGGTTATCAGAATAATGAGATCTTTAATCGAAGACAATGTCGACGGATGCAAAAGACTTTATCAATCTGAACAATAAGGGTGCGTGATCTCTTTACTTTTAAATTTAGAAAGGTTGATCTCAGATGATTAGAATTCATAACCAAGGTCCATTATACGAACATTCAGGACGATAATGTGTTTTGCTTGATCAATTGATTGAAAAACAAATTTCCGCAATTTCACAATTCAAACCGGGATTAGCATTCAATCATTTTGCCATTCGGAGCCTACTCGGTATTAGTTTTGCTTATTTTTGAAAGCTATATGGTGACCTTAACTAGAGCCTGGGTGTGGATGGGGGTTTACGGAATAGAGAATAGTGGGCAAAAAATATGAATAATAGAGACAATGGACCAAGAAATAAAAAAAAATATAATAATGAGGTGTTAAAATATATAGAGAACAGAATAATTGGCAAAAATTATAAGGAAATAAAGAATAGAGAAAAATGGCCTGAAACACTGATTAAAGAATAGATAAAATCGGCATAGAATATCAAAGAATACAGAAATGAAGAACTCCGTATACAGACCATCATCCTAGTTGCCTAAACCAACGTTATTTTGTCTCCGGTAGATTGTTATTGGTTATCATACGTTTTCTATTTATTTCTATGCCTATCAATTAAGACGTGAGCTTTCATAATTTGCCAGCTTATTACATTATAAAAAAAGGACTAAGCCGAACATCACTCTGGATTTTTTCTCAAGCGGACCTCAGCTACCTACCCTACCACACCATTACCGAAAAGTTAATAACAAAAATCTACGGCAATACTAGGTGCAAAGGGAAGTTGGGTAGCTGAGGTCTACTGAAGAAAAAAATCCAGAGTGTTATTCGTCTTAGTTTTTTTTTTTTTAAGTAGGTCCAAAGTTGGGGTCCGCGGACACCCAACCCCACCCTTACCGAAAATTTAATAAAAACAAATTCTAAGGCAATACTTTTGTCCGCACTAAGACAAAGGGAAGCTTGGTAGCTGATGTCTACAGTAGAAAAAACACAGGGTATTTTTCGGCTTAGTTTTTTTTTTTCTAAAGTAGGTCTACAGTTGAGGTCAGATACTCTACCCAACCCTTTCCGAAAAGTTAACAAACAAAAATTCTATGGCAATACTATTTTCCGCACTAGGTGTAAACGTAAGCTGGAGACCTAGCGCCTACTTGATCAAAATTCCCAGTTTGGGTATAGCACGGATTATTTTTTAAAGCTAATAAATAATTTCCTTGTCCACCATACTTTGAGTACAAAAAATAAACCTTTCGTCCAATCATAAGTAAGCGAAATCCACTGTTTCAGAAGTAGAATGTTTTGTCAAAACAGTTTTGTGTGGCAAAAAAAACGAGTGCACCTTTTTTTTCTTCTAATGCAGAACAATTGTTACTTTTCATGAACTATTTGACAGGATGCCGAGAATATGTAAAGCTATTCCACACAATAGTGCAATTTTGCCCACATTTAAATAATTTCATAATTATTTACGATTCTATATACACTCAAAAGTGTTGACTATTTGAAATGTAAAGCGTGCAGCACGCTGTGTGATGTATTGAAAGCGATTTTTATTGTATTTATATAACATGTATAATTAATGAACAAGAAATGAAATTTTGAAATTCATTGAATAGTGTCTTTGACTGTTTAATTATATATTAAAAACTGATAATATAGCGGTTATATATTAATAAAAACAGTTGAAGTACGTTTGAATTTTATGCAACATTTGGGTTTATATAAACATCTGCACTGGCTGCTAGCGAAGTGGCTGCTAGCGAGTGGCTGCTTACTTGAACCTGGTCTCACAAACTCCGCATTTTCATTCACGTCTTCACATTACAGGTTTCAATAAACGTTTAGTAAATTATGCCAATGTGAAGAAAATGACCCGTATTATGCCAACAACTGGTTTTAGAATTTTTTAGTTTATTTCCGATGCAAAGACCTTATAAGTGAATCAATATTAATACAAAAATATGTCATCTTTAATGATTCCTCATGGGGTTTTTGATTATGTGATTACTTGGCCGTTTTTTTTAGTGATTATTTGATTACTAGACCAAATATTTCATGATTATTGATTATCTAGGACTGTATTTTAGATTAATTGATTACCAAGTTTAAACAATAAATTTGTGTGTATAGCATACATATAAAATTTGGCTTGAAAGACGTTATTTTTTTTCGCCTCGCTCCGCTCGGTAAAATTGTTAAGAATTAAGTCCGAAGATTGAACGCGTTTGTCCAGTAATCTTATTAAAATTCATACAAAAAAGTTATATAAGTATAACGAAATCAGAGATATATCTTTTAATTAGATTGGTTCGTCTAATTATAATAAGTATTTTTATCTGAAATAAATTTACTAACTTCTTTAATAAAGGATTTGAACAAGAATGTGTCCATAGTACATGAATGCCCTACTCGCACTATCATTTTCTATGTCCAGTGGACCGTAAATTGCAGTCAGAACTCTAATTGGGTATTAAAATTAGAAAGATGATATCATATGGAACATGTGTACTGAGTTTCAAGTTGATTGGACTTCAACTTCATCAAAAACTACTTTGACCAAAAACATTAACCTGAAGCGGAACAGACGGATGAACGGAAGAACAAACGAACGCACAGACCGAAAAACATAATGCCTATAAATGGGACATACATTCACAAAATGTACTGAAGTTGAATGAAGGTCTTGTAAAACTCAGTTAGACCATAACAGGCATATCCAAATAAAGTTCCCTGAAGTCACAAACAACGTTCCTCACTTGTAGATCTATTTCCACTACTTCTGCAATATTGTATTTATCAATAATAATATAAATAGAAATTGTATGCATGTAAATTAAAAAACGATCAGTGTAAACTTATCAATCCTTTAAATAAACTTATTTTAAAAGGTTACCAATTAAACACTGTAAATAGATCTTTGAATATTGTTTTTATTGGTATAAATATTAATTTTGTTATCAGTAACTTGAAATTATACTACATATTATTGTTATACACATCAAGGTACTACAATCTGTTGATACCTATGATTTGGCATTGCACAAGGTCATGTCTTTCTCTGACTGTTAATGACGTCTTTACACTAAATCCGTTGGGTGTTGGATGTGTACTGATTGATATTTTAGTCTTAGATACATGATTTTTTTATTAGTTGTTATTGACTTTAAACTAGCTGTCAGTACTGCGATTACTCTCAGATCTGTACTTTGTGTCCTTTTTTGTTTTTTAAGGATGTATAAATACCCTGCCACGTCCGGTCTGTGCTTTTGTTAGATGTTTTTTTCTGTTTTGTATCGATCTGATATGTTATGCCCTTTTCAACTGATTTTTATAGTTTGTTCTTATGTTGTTCTGCAACAAAACTCGTCCTAGGTTAACGGGAGGATTGAGCGCTCACTTGCATGTTTAACCCCGCCACATACTGTATGTGCCTGTCCCAAGTTAGGAGCCTGTAGTTCAATGGTTGTCGTTTGCTGATGTCTGTCATATTTGTTTTTCGTTTTATTGTGTTATAAATTATGCCGTTTTTTTCAACTGGACTGTTTCTTATTTTTCATGTCAGAGCTTTTCATAGCCGACTATACCCTACTGGTTTTTTTCTCATTGTTGAAGGTGGTACGGATGCCTATATGTAATTGCTTACCTCCACTTCATTTGAACTTTGGGGATAGTTGTCATATTTGCAATCATACCACATCTCCTTATTAAAATGTTGAGGGGAAGGGGGGAGGGGGGTGAAATTTGTATTTCTTAGGAAAGTTCCAATGTTTTCCTCTCAGGTCACCCAGTTTTAATTGGATATTTTCTCATTTTGCTGTGCCCTTGGATTTGTGTTTAAGGCCAACCAGAGCTTACTGCCTGTTGGTGGGTAGTTGAAGACCATATGGTAAGCTCTAGGTGTCTTTTTGTGTATTGTATATGGTGATTTGGTGATGTCTTCATGCCATTGTCCCATTACTTTATATAGACAGCTTATCAGTCAACCATATCTATCAAAGACGACAAATGATGGCCAAAGCTCTCCTGGCCTTTTGTATAGTCAGGCGAGAAACAAGATATAAACGGACTTGGCTTGGTATAAACATGTATATTTAGTAAATTCGTATAAATTCAAGTCAAATTAATATTTCAAAACAACATAAAAATATAAAAGTGTAAAAAAAAAATATTGTGTTTGTGTGTGGCCATTGATAAAGGCATGTTTTTCAGTCTGGGTTAAAAAAAATATTGACTTCGGGTACAAATCCCTGCCCCACCCCAGAGAATCAAATGGTTGCTTCCTTGGGAACAATTGAGATTGAAGATGTTGAGAATGAAGATCAGGTAATAATTTTATGTTCTGCGGCGACGTTAAAGGAACACCAATCAGTCAATCGATCTTTATGACTATGGCTTCAGTTGTGTAATATTCCTTGTTGTAAAGTTCCTTTTCTGCTTTGTGTAGACTTATGAAGACTTGGAATAGATCTACGATGACTAATGAACGGTCGTGTATGGTTTGGCAATTTTACATGCCTACCGATAAAAAAATTGACAATGGAAATGGGGAATATGTCAAAGAGACAACAACCCGACCAAAGAGCAGACAACAGCCGATGTCCAGATATGATACGATGCTACCGGACATAGAAAAAACTGTCCTTTTTTCATTGAAAATTAAACTGTTACAGTATATTAAAGAATACAAAACTAGCTCTCCTTTCTGTAAATACAAATAAAGAGCTGACATGGGTGAGATTAAAGCTAGAAATCCCAATCTCCCAATTCACTTAAAAAGACCATATATAGATAAAAGAAGATGTGATATGAGTGCCAATGAGACATTTCTCCATCCAAGTCACAATTTGTAAAAGAAAAACCATTATAGGTCAAAGTACGATCTTCAACACGGAGCCTTGGCTCACAACGAACAGCAAGCTACAAAGGGTCCCAAAATGACCAGTGCAAAACTATTCAAACTGGAAAACTATGCAACGGTATAATCTATATAATAAACAAGAAACGAGAACACTTATGAACCACATCAAGAAACGGCAACTACTGAACATCAGGTTCCCGACTTAGAACAGGTGCAAACAAATGCAGCGGGTTTAAACGTTTTAATAGGTACCAAATTCACTCTTATCCGAAACAATAATGTAACATATGACCTTTAATATTGAAGGGCTAAACTTGAATTGAGCCGTGTTTAGGCCCTAAAATAGAAAATAAAGAGATGTGCATGGGACAAAATCGCACACAATACATAGAAAAAATACAAATTATCAATGAACAGGGCTTTTATTCCTGTTCTTCATCTTGAAAGTAGCTGGAGGGTCTTCAACGAGGAAAAGAACCATTCATACCATGAAAACAACAGCCACACACTTGGCTATGTGGATTACAATGTTTGCCTTATCCTACACCCTGGATTTTTTCTTCAGAAGACCTCAGGTACCCAGCTTCCCTTTGCACCTAGTGCGGACAAAAGTATTGCCGTAGATTATTTTTAATAACTTTTCGGTAAAGATGTGGTAGGGTGGGTAGCTGAGGTCTACTTGAGAAAAAATCCAGAGTGATGTTCGGCTTAGTCTTTTTTTATAATATAATAAGCTGGCAAATTATGAAAGCTCATGTCTTAATTGATAGGCAAAGAAATAAAAAGAAACCAATAACATTCTACCGGAGACAAAATAACGTTGGTTTAGACAACTAGTATGATGGTCTGGATGCGTATTTCCTCATTTCCGTATTCTTTGATATTCTATTCCATTTTTTTCTATTCTTTAATCAGTGTTTCAGGCCATTTTTCTCTATTCTTTATCATGTTTATTTCTTTATACTTTTTGCAATTATTCTATTCTTTTTATATTTTAATACCTCATTATTCTATTTTGTGCCCACTATTCTCTATTCCGTAAACCCCCATCCACACCCAGGCTCTAGTTAAGGTCGCCATATAGCTTTCAAAAATAAGCAAAACTAATACCGAGTAGGCTCCGAATGGCAAAATGATTGAATGCTAATCCCGGTTTGAATTGTGAAATTACGGAAATTTGTTTTTCAATCAATTGATCAAGCAAAACACATTATCGTCCTGAATGTTCGTATAATGGACCTTGGTTATGAATTCTAGTCATCTGAGATCAACCTTTCTAAATTTAAAAGTAAAGAGATCACGCACCTTTATTGTTCAGATTGATAAAGTCTTTTGCATCCGTCGACATTATCTGCAATTAAAGATCCGATTACCACAGTGACTGTGCATGTATACTTTAACGACCGGGGTAGTTTTCTTATAAGGTTTAAAAAGTAGTAACCTCCCTTGTTATTGTGATGTTGTAATCAATCTATTTATTTGTACCATCTTTATATAATATTTTATTGTACAATTTAAATTTATGATTCGTTTAATATTTAAATATAATAATTTATTTTTTTATTAAAGATATAAACAAGGTAATTTGAAAGGTTTTGATTCATTTATCACCGTAGTTAAATTCATAAGTCAGGCGGTCTATTTTGTCTACATTATGTTCAAAGAACACCGGGGTGTTTACATTGGCATTATTTACTATCAATGACTGTGAAACAAGAAAGGAAAACATTGTACATTATAAAACGAGAAATAATTAAAATTAAATACAAAATTCTTGTTTAGTGAAATCAAAAACGAAAAACGGAAACACTTTTGATTTTCATTTTGGTTTTAGAGAAATCAAAAACAAAAAATGAAAACACTTTCGTTTTCCTTTTTGGTTGTAGAGAAATCAAAAACGAAAAATGAAAATACTTTTGTTTTTCGTTTTGGTTTTTGAGAAATCAAAAACGAAAAATGAAAACACTCTCGTTTTTTGTTTTTTGTTTTTGATATTTCAAAATGAAAAACGAATGGACGCAAATATACACGGACCAAACTGGCTTTGTTGTGCAGATTGTTTCTTTTACAATAGAGAATGGTATAAACTGAACATTTTAATTTGTGAATATATAAAATAGAAGATTGGGAGTAAAATGTATAAACAACTTCACAATGGAAAGTGCACAACATCAATGGCAAACTCTGTTTGAAGTTCCAAAGATCTGGTTTAAAACTAATTTTGTACTACTTTTTAAAAAAATCCGGAAAATCACTTAGTTCCAAAGTTTTGAAAAAATAGGGAAAACGTATTCATATGATTCCACATAAGCAGTTGTTCTGTTGAGTTTCAAAGATCTGGAATAAAAACTGTAGGAGGATTTGATTTCATAAAATTGTTACTCGATTCCGCAAATTTATTGAAAAAAGGACTTAGATAAAGTATTGAGTGTGATGCAATATCTGTTAGTCCAAAATATGAGTGTACACAGATTATTACCGCACCATTGTCACCATAGACTGTTCCCTCAAATCGATAAACCTGAAGATCATAAAAAGTATTTTCTAAAAATAAAATACATTTATAGAGGTATGGATTTTATTGACTTAACCGTTCAAAACTGTATACCTCCATATTTTGATAACTTTAGACACATATAATTTCTTATTCGTATAAAAAACCTAGTAGAAGTTTAATTTTTAATTATACGTCAGTTACATCTGACGTCAGTATAGAAAAAAAATTCTCCTTCAACATGAGACTGTGAAACATCAAAGTTCAGATATGATCCCGATGGCCATGTAATTACAGGGGACCTCAACATCGTTCAAGACCAAGAGGTTATAAACTTTGTGAGAAAAGGACCAAAATATCGTCCACCGTCGAAAATACATTGTGAAGAGTGTCGTCAGGTAAGTAAAGATGCTTTTTCGTCCTATTGTAGAAAATGGTGTAAACGGGAGAAATCTGACAAAAAGTCATTTGATTCCTATTTAAATAAATGTCTTAATATTGTTGATATTCGCATATCACATTTTGAAAAAAATTTAAAAATAGATAAAAGAGTAAACTGTTTAAGTAATACGCCAATTTCTAGGATTAAAAACAAAGTTAAAGTACTCGCAAAGCGTTTGTGGTCGTACCGGCCGACAATCAGCAAAACAATGTGGTGGTGGTATGACGTAAATAATACACGGCAGTCCTTATGAATGAAATTATACATTCAACTACTAAAAAGTACATTCAATGCCGTACACTACACAGTGATTCATATAGTAAATAATCATGTCACTACCACAGTGCTGTTTAAGGCCTCCTCTAGACATTTGAAAGTCCCCACTATGTATTGATTACCTAAACTACACACAAAAAAAAACGTAAACTATTGCTTCATCTCAGCTTCTTTGTGCTGTTACACCACTGTACAAGGTTAGGGGAGGGTTGAGCGCTCACAAACATATTTAACCCCGCCACATTCTTTATGCACCTGTCCCAATAAAGGAACCTGTAGTTCAGTGGTTGTCATTGGTTCATGTCATTCATATTTTTCTTTTCTTTAATTGTTTTGTTATAATTTAGGCCGTTAGTTTTTTTCAATTGAATTGTTTCATATTTTTCATGTCGGGGACTTTTATAGCCGACTATACGCTATGGGTTTTTCTCATTATTGAAGGCCGTATGGTTTCCTATAATTGATAACATCCACTTCATTTGAATTAGAGTGGGTAGTTGTCTCGTTGGCAATCAATCCATATCTCCTTTTTTCATATAATGTGGTATGATTGCTAATGAGACAACTATCCACAACGGACCAAATGACGCAGATGTTAGCATCTATAGGTCATTGTACGGAATTTATCAAGAACATAACCAATACTGTATAACAAGCTATTAAAGACAACGACATGAACAAATTCTCTATTTAAATTTGTGTAAAACAAACAAACAAGGAACAAATATGATATAGCAACAAACAACAACCACTAAGTAGAACTGTACGGGTTAATAACTGAATAGTAATGCATATGTACATTGTAATTATGTTTAATTTATTGATAAGATGACTAACGTTAGCACCGATGGAAAAAATAGATCCAGTGTTAAATAAACAAACTTTTCGAACAGGTTTATTCAATGGATCGATTAGCTGACATGGATCGTATCTAAGTTTACTATAAAATATACTTTAAAAACAATATCACCGTAAAAATTAGGATGTGATATCCCGTTAATAATTCGTTTTCTATGGGTACTGCCAGACTTCCAACCCAAATATTTGTTTCTATAAAAGAATTTGGTAAAGGTTTTAAGTAATTAGTGTTGACGAAATCCGTGACTCAAAATTTGCCTGTGATACATAGATTACGTTCATTGAAATATATAACATCCCTACAGACAAGGGTCATAGCGAATGAGTTCCCATATTCGACAATAGGAAAATTTCAAAACGTACTCTTTGATAGAAGACGTTAAACTTCAACATTTTGTCGTTCTTTCTATGAAGTAGAACACTATAGGTCTTGTGTTGATTACACAAAACTGGTAAACTGTGCTGACAAATGACACAGTTCCTAAGTATGGACATTGGGAACTAATTCCTCAAACAATTCCAGTCTTTCTGTGAAGTTTCAGAGGTATGGGTAGAAAACTGTAGGAGATGCTGGTTACACAAATTAAGTAGCCACTTTTTTCCCGAACGCCCTCAAGCCTGTCCTACATCGCTATGCTAGGCTTGTTTTAGACTTCATCTAACAAAGCAAACACTGGACAGTTCGTATTGTCAATTTAATCTGGGTGAGTTTGAAATAAAAAGGGTGGACAAAACAAATCAGAATAAAAGCAATTCAGAATAAGATTTAACAAAATGATCAAATTATTAATAATCAGTCACGAGTATTTGTCAGATGCAATTTTCAGTTAATCAAACAAATTCCCCATGAGTTTGGGAAGAAAAACAGAAATAACAAAGTTGTTTCTTTGATTTAGTTTTCAAGTGAAAGTAATGGTTTGATGTCATGACTTGGTAAACTATAGCCTTTTCTTCCCTTAAGGTTGGACCATATACTTCCTTATCTGGTCAGCGCAAAAATCGGCTTAATATTTTTATTTTCATAATTGATGTTATTATATTCTTCTCAAACCAACGAAAATGAAATACGTATTACCTATATTTCCATGCGTCTATACTATCCTTTCCTTTCAAATGTGCGACTTTGAATGTTACTGAAGAAAGTAACCCCAGAAAAAGTCCTTCAGAATTATAAATTAAAAAAAAATCATTTAAACCTTTTCTTTTTAAGGAAAAAAAATCCTGTTTGTAATATATCTATACTACTAAAATAACGAGGTCCAATTTGTTAGCCAGCATGACGTAAAAGCGACGAATCAAAGAATTCAACTTTATATATAAATAATATAGGACAATGGTGTTGATTAAAAATTACACTATTCCATGCCCTTTTGTTTTCCACTTAATTAATATCACCAATGGTAAACAAGTTCCGGGTCGAATCCGATACCGATACCAATAGTATATATATCACATGAAGTTTCTGGTTGTAGTAAGAAAACAGGAACGGGTTCAAACAAAAAGATTTTTAAAGCAGAGAAAACTGAGCACCTTATAATCGGTATGACTTTATCAAATGAAAATACGAATACTAAAAATCCAGACTAAAAATAAGGTACTTTAATTCAGTCACAGACCCGCGATGTCGCGATGTGTGTTCTAGTTATTTATAAAACTACACATTTTTAAATGATGGTATACTGGAAAAAATAGGGACACATCTTCGTGGATGTCGTGGATAAAATTGATACATGTAGGTTCTTATATACATGAATTTGTATAACATACATTATTGTGTGTCATAAAAAGACACGAAGAAAACAAAATTAATCTACAATCAAGAATCATTCATAATAAAAGCAATACAAGCTCAATGATAACATAACGCGCAATAGTATCACATTTCGATTCAAATATATTAAAAAGTTCATTTCAGGTTGTTTATACAAGACATTTGAATAAAAGAGTTTCGCCTAGTGATAAAAAAGGCTCTTTGTCTTTAAGTACAATCAGAAGTTGAAAGAAAAATTGCACAGCTCACCAAAACCTATACAATTTCATTTCAACTCAGGAGATTTTTAAATCTTCAAATTTTCATACACATCCTGGTTCTTCTGGATGTCCTCCAATCCTAGAAAACAAATCATTTGCGTTCAAATACATGTATACCATTTGCATAAACAACGTTTTTCAGTGTTTAAGAATTGTTTATAATTGAATACTTTAAAACTATTAAGAGACGTGGGAAATTTTTGACATTAAGCAAACATTACTTACGAATCGGATTAATCAGATATACTTTTATGCAGTTGTAATGGACGGCGGCACATTTTTGGTGTGTATTTTAGCTCAAATCAGAAAGAAAATATAAAAAGCTGAACGTATTCACAACAAAACAGATCCTACGCATAAAGGAACTTTCTTCAGATACGATTTGGAAAATAATTAAAGGATAATTTGCTTTGTTTCAAATATTTACAACAGCAGAATTATGAAATAATAGGTTAATCTCACCAATAAGATAAAACAATCAAATGAAAGTAATTTGATATATTCTAATTATCCGTAACTGTAACTTGAATTGATTTACAAAAGTCTGGAACGGTTTCAATTACCCTATATACTTCAGGACAAGTAGACCAATTCCCTTAACAAATTTCAAGTGTTAAGGTTAGTACCTCTTTTAATACAAGACTTTCAAGTGAAAACAATCAACACTTTTCCATATTTGGAAGAACGGAACAAATGCCTTCCGATGAGAGTTTAAGCGTCAATAATGCGCTCTTTGAATAATTATTGACCGCGTTGCATTGGCTTATTCAGCAAAGGTATACAAAAAAAGAACAACATAATATTTTACATTATTTGGACGACTCCTTGTTTATCGGAAAAGCTCAAATATCATAGTGCAATGACAAATTAAAGATATTTCAAAAATCACGTAAATAAGTGACGGGGGTCCATGAGCAAAACAAAAGACATTCGAACCAACTGAAGTGTGAACATTCCTTGGTATATAATTTAACACCATAAACTTGATAACGAGACTTTCCGAAGAAATAAACTTGAAGTATTAAAAAAACAACCATAATTTTATCTTCCTAAAATAGATAAAAAAATCAACCTTCGGGAATTGCTATCCTTGATTGGTACGCTCAATATTGCATGTCTAGTATTTGTCCCAAGTCAAGGCTGTTTTTGTCGTTTGATTGATGCAACTCGCAATTTGCGTATGCCCCATAGCAAAATCAAAGTAACACGGGATTTTGAAAGAAATGGAAGAAGACCTTACGATCTGGTTACTTTTTCTACATTGATCTTTCGAAATACAAAAGTAACACCATAAATCCTGACAAGTTCTAAACATCTAATTCTGATCTCTAATTGTTCTCCTACAGTGTAGGTGGTAGCACAAAGATTTTAGGATTTATTTTTGAAGAGAAATCGATCAAGGCGTATTGGCCTCGCAACTTGGTAATTTCTGGAATAATAATTAACATTACCTTTCTAAAATTGTTCCTTGTAGTTTTAGAGTTGAACATTTGGGGATGCTATTTAAAACAGGAAGATTGTATTTCGCGTAAAATGTAGATAACCAGGACGTGGTTTCCGTAATTGATAACAAATGATATAAGAATGTCTCTGAGGACACGAATGCAGAGTGTAGACGAAACGCGATTCTGGCGTATTAAATTATAATACTGGTACCTTTGATAACTATATATGGCCCCGCACAAGCTTTGCAACGAACATGGGACAGGCGGACGGACAGAGAGATGGAAGGACAAACTGTCAAGGGTAACACTTAATGTAGGCGACGTGGGCATACAAATCGTCAAAGTCTCCTAACATTTTGTCCCTGGCCAGAAAGTTTCATTTGACAAGTTTGGAATTTAACATATTGCGTAAAGCCGATCATATCCCAGGTCATTTGAAATATCTAGCTGACTCCCTGTATCTAAATGATTCTGGGAAAGTGCGGAGACTTTACCCCACGACAGGTGCAAGATTAGATTTAATGTTCCATTGAATGAATTCATAATGGCAAATGAAATTGAAAGAGCAGTTAAGAAAATGAAAAATGGTGACGACATCATAATACATGACTCTTTGAAGCATTTTTTTTTTATATTGTTTCTAATATATTAGTCAAGCTATTATTTTTGATAGTGGCATCATTTTCGAGATTGAGCTACAGGGAAATATTAATTTATCAAAAATATTCCATTTTGTGTGAAACTGATATACACTTTTGTTTTTCATAGCAATATTTTTATTAATTGCATAGAAATATTTCATCTTCTCTTTTACTGAGAGTATATTGACAGTTTAAACATGTAGTATAATGCGTTTATTGTTTATGATAAAAAAAATAGTATTTTGTGCACTGCCTTTTGATATATTTGCAATATTACCGAACAGAAAAAATCTTTTATAAATTATAATACCTAAATGATCTCGTATAGTAATTGTAAAATTCTGATCTTGTTATCTGCACAATTGATTTTGTATTAAATCTTTTTTTTTTTTTTCGTTCTTTGCACCAATGTGTATTCAGTGGTTTGTTTTAAAGATAAGATTGTCTTGTAAAAAAAATACAAAATGAAAAAAAAAAATATATATATTTACTTCATCAGAGAGCACTAATATAGTACTGTTAAAATTAAACACAACGAATAATTCATCAAATGACAAGTAGTGTACTAAATGTACCAAATACATATATTGAGTGTAAATGCAAATTGCAATGAAATACACACCACTCATATTGAGTACGGACTGGAAATGCAAGATAATATAATTGAAGCTTTCAAATTATGATGTGAAACTTTTTAAGGACCTCGGTGGTCGAGTGGTCTACGTAAGGTTGCGAGTTCGAATCCCGCACGTATCAGGTGGGTTGGTATCAGAGCCTAATTGGCTAGGATTGTTAGTTTTCACACCGAAGGTCGGTGATTCTCTCCGGGCACTCTGGCTTCATATACCAATAAAAAACAGACCGCCACAAAATATCACTATAGTGCTGAAAGTAGCGTTAGACACCGATCGATCAATTTTACTTTTCAATAAATAATTCTTGTATTGTTTCTTTATTGTAGCTCTTCGTATATTTTACACATTTTAACGATTTGTATCCATATCTTATGATTTACCCTCGATCGGTGTTTGGAACGTAATTGGGAATTCTTTCAAACCCTTTTAGCGTGTTAATTATCACTGATGTTCAATGATATACAATTCATGAATGAAGTAAAGGCAAGAATATTGGACACGTCTTCTATTGCGACTACTAGCCACCAGGACCAAGGGACAAGGGTAACAAAGTCCATACCATATTGTTTAAACCGGCAAACATATGTTTCAAAATACAGTTCAGTCGAGAAAAAACTGAAAACCAGATGTAATCTCATAACATTATAAGTAAAAAATAATGACAACTACTGAACTACATGCGTCTGGCATTAGACAAGTACAAATATAATGTTGTTTGCTCAAACATAATTATGCCTGTCAGCGCTCCACCATAATCCATATATCATTAAAAGAGGCCTTTGGCAGATACTTAATAAGCACAGAAATAAATCGATAAAAGATACAGATTAACATTTTAGGTTTTGTAGGGGAAAACGCCTTAATTTCTTTATAAATCAACTGATTTATATTTTTTCTATGTTATATGATACACAGTTGAATTTTCATTATTCGTCTAATTTTATAAAAATAACAAAGCAAATATTACAATATACTTCAAGAAAAATAATTATTAAAACTCAGGTAACCAAGCATTTCTGTGAAAACAGCGATGTTTTATTTTTCTGGTATTTTTTCTCTTTTAAAGCTTTTCATATATTTTCCACAATTGAGCGATTTGTATCCATATTTTGAGTGTAAAGTCATTTTTTATATCTTCAAACATAATACCTGTATTTTTAGACCTGTGTCGGAGATAAGGATAAAAAACAACTTATAACGATATAAAACCAACATACAACAATGTAGAACTTAAATGAAAATTATTCTATATTTCATGCATTTTGTTTTGATTTAACAAATATTAGTACGTGATATATATAGTACAGTTTGGTGTTAGAATGCACATACCCATATCAGACTGAAGTGTAGCATATGCATTTGTAAATGCGGGATTGCTTCTCTGTACATCGCTTTATTCATCATATCTGAAAGTGTTTAACATACCTTAAACGGCTACTATTAGTGGAGTGACAAATACAAAAAAATGTGCTTATTTTTACGACTTCAATGGACCGGTATAACTGCAGGCTGAACATGATTTTTTTGCAAAGCTAACAAATTAATCTTACTTTTTTACCCGGTCGTAGCCATTTCCTACAACGCAGTTTAAAAAAAAAATGAAATAAAAAGACATGTTTATTTTTTCATTCAAATTGCAAGTCGACAAACTATTTTACTTTTGTTTCTCTGTATAGTCATCAAACTATTGGTTTTGGCATTTTATGAAGAGTATAAGTATTGATTCATATTGTAAAACTATAATTTCTTCTATTTGCCTTATTTTTATTCGTTTTCACTCAGGTTTAAGAATATGCACTCTGTCACGGAGTGGTTACAACATTTGGTAACTTACATTGCATCGATACCTGCCAAATTGTTTGCTCTTAAAATCAATAAAACTTCATTTTGTACAGTTATGAGACCTCTCCAGATAGGTTTTTCTAATAAATTTAAGTTTTTCGACATATTTCAATATACATTATATTTCTATGAATTTTCGGATTTATTTCTCCTACCGATACGATGTAGATTTACTTTTTATTGACAAATCGCTTCAGAAATTCATCATACTATTGTTCGTGTTTTTCCGTTTAAATTATGTTAGTATTGATATTTTTTTATATTACAGGTTAATTCAACAATATTTCAAAAAGATTTTGACTGATAATTTTTTACCAAAAAGATATTTATCGTGTTTTTTCTAAAAGTTTTCTTCGAAAGCTTTTTTTTTATTATATACCCTAATCTGTTCTGACCAGATAAACGCCCATGCCTTTGACAGGACTGTTATTATGTTCTGCATGCACAAATCGTAGAAACATGACAAAATTCTACGTTTCACTGGAATTGACGAAGGGCTACAAAAAATGATAAATTTATCTAAACGACATTAACAAATAAAGTCACTCCATTTTAACAAGAGTTTAAAACCAAGGCCCTTTATTACAAGGCTTGTTCTGTTATTGTTTCGACTTAACTATCCGAAGAAAGAAGATTAAACGATGAGTTGAATGTTTTACATGTACGAGAAGGCTTCACATTGCCTGTTTTGTGTTATCCTTGAAGACTTGCTTGTCGGCACAAAAAGCTTTTGTCATGTCTTTTCTTTTGGTAAACTACTGATCAATACTGCTTCTTCCTACTTCATGAATTGAAAACAAAGTACGATTCAGCCAATCACAGTGTAAGTTTGAAAACGTTTCGCAAGCCTTTTAAGCAGATAACCATGTAAAATATGGATAAATTTATACTGACAGAAATTAAAACTGAAATTGAGACACTTACCAGCAATGAAGACCAAACATTAAATGCAACCGCTTCAATAGATCCTGCTAAAATGTAGACCTTAGAAACGACAAATGAAACTTACCCAACACCATCAGAAATATCTAATTCATATTCCATACAATACTCCTTGCTTGCTTAAGAAGTTCTTGTTGTGGATAGTTGATGTTTAAGCTTACAATGGTGAGTGTATTTACTTCTCAACTTCCTGACGACAAGATGTTTCAAGTCTTAGCAATAACATAATGTATATTTACACTAAGCAACTATTTGTTTTATACCATTTCATATAAAATTGGCATTACAACTTCACCATGAGTTGGATACAAATAATGTAAAAGACGATCTCAATTCCCATGGTTTTCGTGCATGATACTAGGAAGTACGAAAATATCTAACTAGCTTAGAAAATTAGGAAATAGGCAAAATCCAAGCATGTCATATTTACATAATGGTATTGCTGCATTTGAAGAAGGTGTTCATATAATATAAGCGGTAGCTTATAATATTGACATCAATGCTGAGACAACTGATGGTAAAAATACTTTTCACTCCAAATTATGGCTGTCTTTCAGTAGAAAACAGACACTTCAAACGCTATCATAAGTTCCTTTAAAATTAACTTGAACCAGACAGATCTTTGACGTTAGATGATTCTAATAAAAAACTTATGACATGCTTACCAATCAACAAGCTAAAAAAAATGTTTTGACCTTGTTTTTCCTATGCTGATGGGGAGATTCAGCTTTGTTTTAAGAAAAATATCGATGCGTTCGGACAAGTCTTGGATATTTATCCAACTTATTTCAAACAAAACTTAGATCCAATACCTATTTCTGCAGAAAGCACTGACCCCAAAATGTGCCCCAATTCGGACCAGCTTTTACAAAATGCTATCAGAATTCAAATTTGTATATACGTTTCTACCGTATATTCCATTCATATACACCAAACAGAGCAACAGTTTTTTACATATACCACTATGAAATAATGTTTGTATATGTTCAACAAAATGTTGTGAAAACGTTTGACCAGCGAGTGCATGCTGATGCCCAATAAGACATATGGTCTATGGCAGACCTGTTATAGTCCCACATTATAAGAATATGAGAATGTCTTGGGCTTTCATCTTTCTTTTATAGCAACAGTTAGTAAGTTATTAACTTCATCTGGGCTAGATGACATATGTGTTGACTCTGGAAGTTATGATCGAAATACAGTTAGCATATTCTTATTTGTCCCAAAATTATTACTACCCTATGATGCTCTCATGGCTTCTTCATTTTTCAATTGATAGAGAAACGTAAACTGGATAAAAAAAAAACATTGAACCAAAAGTATGGACGTCGTTCCTTGACTGTCGAAGTTCATGTTTTGTCTTATCCAAAAACACTAAAGGCATTGACGATTACTTTACTGTTTATAAAGAACACACATTTGCTTGAAGAATTGAGAACACATACCGGTTTTCTTCGAGAGACATATGTCATTATATTATCTTCAAGACCTTGTAATGTTTTATATGCAAGGATAAAGAGCTTGAAATAAAAGTTGTGTATGCAACACACATAGTTCGAATTGTCCAAGTATTTGATCGTGTGAAGGGTCTGAGGGATGCATGAATCATCTTACTCACGACGATGAAAATATGTCTGAACAAATTATGTAAAGTCAGAAATATTTAAATATTATTTCGTTTACATATATTACAGTAGAACTCACGAATGGTGGTTGCATCTTTGACTATGTTTAATGTTTAAACCCAGGAAAGAACAATGAGGAAATGAAAATGTTGTGCACTTTGAATTTAAAGAACCCTTGCAGCAACTCTTTCATAGAAGGCTGTTGATGTCAAATTTTCTATCCATAAAATCTCAATGTTTACAACAGAAATATATATGCTTACCTATCAGTACTTCATTTAAACCATTTTATTCAGTTACTTAGTGAAATAATTGCCGCTTGCAACCGATATTTAATTAAACAAAAACAAAATAAACTTCGATTCTTTCGTAAGAAACCACGTACAAACCAGATATATATCTTTAACTGTACATGCAATGTACAACATATCAATTGAAAGCCATTTCCTGTTTTGTCTTTGCCTTTTACTTGTTGCCCACCTGAATTTCCCAAAGAGTGGGCATTTGGTGATTACATTTTTTTCAAATTGACTCGTTCCTGACTTTTTATAACCCCTTGTGAATATTTTTTTTCACTAATGAAAAAAACTCAACTTCCGAACTTTGACTGAAATTTTACAAATTTGCACCCTTTTTTGATTCTACGACGAGGCAAATTTTAAAATTAAAATATTTCTGTAAACGAAAATTCACAATTAAGCCTGCAGTTAGGTTGGTCCATTAAAGTTGAAAATTTGTTCGCTTGGTCACTCCACTATATTGTATGCATTTTGTAAAACGGATCAGGATGTAACATCGTTTATTTTGCTGCTAAATACTGTTCGTGTTTTGGAGTAGTCTTAGTTGTAATCATATATGTTGTTTTTTTGGAACCTTGTATTTAAATTCTAACGTAATGACGTATGTTAAATATTTTGTATGCGTTATAAAAAGTTTCCATGCATTTAAATTATCACTTTAATTTCTATTATGATATCGAGGCATGTTTGCTATGTGTATTAGGTAGTAGTGTTCCTGTCGTCTCTACGTTTATACTTAACTTTCATTTGCATGAAATGTTCCTTAGTACATACTTGAATTTACAGGTCTTGTTCTTGAATTCTTAAAGTAGATAAAATAAAAAATATGATTAAATGTTCTTTTTCTACCATACATTCAAGTTTGTTTGGTTGCTTTGAATTTCATTTCAATGAGGTTAACTCGTCGAATACATTAAATGCCTATAATAAAATGAATTGAACTTCGATTATTCTTCTTTACATCAAATAATATACGCTGTAGTTATCTAGTGATCTAATAAATGTATGATTTTCCTTCTATGGGTATTTACGACGTTATGGGTGATAAACCAAAACCCACATATAATTTAATTACATTATGAGAAAAACATGTTGACAGCTACTGAACGACATAAGGACAGGTACAGATATAATGTTGTGGGCTCAAACATGACTATGTTTGTCAGCGCTCCACCGTAATTCCGCCTAATACAGTTGCGTAACAGTATAACCTTAGAACAGACGATAAATACCATTATAAGATGCGTTTGACTCGTCAGATAAATTGTAAGTACAGAAACAAAATGAAAAAAAGATACAGATTTAAGAGTTTCTTTAACAAAAGTTGAGTTATCAGAAACACCATATAAAAACTTGAATCAATTTTTTGTTTGAAAGGTCTCAAGTTATTACATGGAAGCAACATAAAGTGACATCTTTCAAACAATAAATACATTAAGTATGACCATAACTCATGAATGGCAACCGCGACCAATCTTTACTAGTGAACTTGAACTCAATTTTGTCATTAGACACTACCAATAACAATTTGAAAGGCATTGATTGAATGGTTCTTAAGTTATTGCACGTAACCGACATAAAGTCAATCATGGACCATAACTCCCAAACGGGAAAAGTAAAAATCGTTAACATTAAACTTGATCTCCAATTGGCTATCAAAAACAACATATCAAAATTTTATTAGAATTGGTTGAATGGTTCATAAGTTATCTCATAGAAACAACTTGATATAAAGCCGACCGCCCGCTCACATACATTTATCATGCATATCATTTTCATTCTGCTGCAAGCTGATGTTTTTTACAAAACATGAGGAATGGACATGTATACCACATTTCCCATTTGATATATCTATGTATAAAATACCAGTTATAGAAACAAAAATACTGTTCCTGACAACATAAATTACTACAGCTGTAAGAATCAACAATCTAACTACCAAAGTAGCTATTCTTCCAATAAACATGCCAGATTTTTCATTTTTCACTTGACACATCTCTTTACTTAAACATGCTAAGTAAAATATATAAAATATCAGTATGTCATGCTTATATTCAATTTCAACTCCCGGCATTTATAATTGCAACAATGCTATTAGTCATGTTGGGTTTTTATTTGTAAATACAAATTAGAACTTTGACTAATACAGGTGTATTTAACGACCTGTATTACGAGGATCTCGCACGGTCATGTGTCGATGTGTTATGATAGTCAACGAGAGACCAAAGTGCAATGATGTGAGCAACTGTACGGTCTTTAGCAATGAATGAACAAAACCCATAAGGTATGTTAGGTTATGAAAAGGCTGACAAAATGAGAAATAATTCAAACGAGAAAATCAACGGTCTAATGTATGTTAAGAACAACATAGATGGTAGCGGGGTTATGCTTTGAAATAATATGTAATGTATCTTGTTTATTTGCTCACTTGCAAATGGAATGGTTTTGCAATTGTTTATTACGACACATATTATTTGATAAGCTATTGAGCAAAAATACATTTAATTTGAACTTCGGGTATTAAACAACAGTACATGTAATTTTTGATTAGATGTAAAGCATATACTACATTTCTGTTGACAATTGCAAGACGATTTGCGATCCTTCAAATCGGCGTTTTTCGTTATATGTTAGTGGAGGTTATCAATGCAGGTTGTAATAGGTTTGTTACGCCACCCTTTCCAAATTTTTTAAGTAGTTGTGGATTAAATCAAACCAATGACTTTGTAACTAACATTTTCGTTTGTTTGCTAGCAGTGGCATGTAGAAATAAGAGTAAAAAAAACTCGCTAGTTCGGATGTAATTTGACTGCTAAACATGTTTTCATACTGACTGTTGAGTAGTGCGTTGCATGTACCTTTAAGTCACTTATAACAATGAAAATATAAAGTAAAATAACAAAAACAACGTACTCCAAGAAAAATTCAAAACGGAAAGTCCTTTATCAAATGGCAAAATTAAAAGCTCAAACGTACAAAGAATGGAAAACAACTGTCATATTCCTGACATGAAAAGGCATTTCCATATGTAGAAAATGGTGGATTAATCCTGGTTTTATAGCTAGCTAAACCTTTCACTTGTATGACAGTCGTATACAATGTTATTATATTGACAACAATGTGTGAACAAAACAAACAGACAAAATAGGTAAAAAATGTCAAACATAAGGGTAGAGCGAACAAAAACGGCCCTTGAGTATAGGTCTTAAAAATGCATTTCTATTATTTTATCATTATAAAAGTATTCATACACAAAATAATAACTTTAGTTTTAATCGCAAACACAGAAACGAGAGTCAAATTGTTTTGATAATCTGTTACTTCTTATATGACAAAATACCAAATATTGAACGAAAACGATTTTTTTAAATTAAAAGTAGATTAAAAGTAGCAGTCCAGAGAGAGAGTGTTTTGTCCTGTGTCAATGGGCAAATGAAACATCTTTTCAAGTCTAATATTTTTTGCAAATACCCCGCCTTCCTCAACATGACATTACTGTTCAATTACACCTGTAATGCAGTTTAATTAGAACAAATTAAATTAATTTGTTTGATAAGAGTCTTTAGATAGATGCTTTTTTTTTGTTTCTTTGTTAAATGTTTGTTTGTTTTGAGATTGTGACACAGTCATGACTGCTGTACCCATATTTTGACAATGTTACCTATTATGTCTGTTTTGTTCACGCATCGATGTAAATATAATGGAATTTGGTGCGACTGTCATACAAGGAAGAGGTTAAGCGCTATACAACCAGGTCCAATCAACCATTTTCTACATTTGAAAAATGCCTGTACCAAGTCAGTAATATGACAGTTGTTGTCCATTCGTTTGATGTGTTTTATCATTTGATTTTGCCATTTGGTTAGGGACTTTCCGTTTTGAATTTTCCTCGGAGTTTAGTATTTTTGTGATTTTACTTTTTGATATGTCATTTTGGTTTTCTTTGTTGACTTATTTGTTTGTTTTATAGTGATAAATATTATAACACAATATTGACTACTCTACCCCTATGTTTGATATTTTTACCTATTTTGTGTATTTGTTTAGTTCACACATTGTTGTCAATATAATAAAATTTTATGCGACTGTCATACAAGTGAGAGGTTTAGATAGCTATAAAACCAGGTTTAATCCACCATTTTCTACATAAGGAAATGCCTTTACCATGTCAGGAATATGACAGTTGTTTTCCATTCTTTTGTATGGTTAAGCTTTTAATTTTGCCATTTGATAAGGGACTTTCCGTTTTGAATTTTCCTTGGAGTTCGTTGTTTTTGTTATTTTACTTTATATTTTCATTGTTATAAGTGATTTATATATTCTGTTTTATAACAACCCTTTAAATGTCTGTACTCAAGAGATATACAATAAGCTCCTATATTGAAAGGCGACATTAAAGGAGTAACATCTTTTATCACTTCTGGTTCCTTTCACTGAATCAATTTTATTATTACTTATTATCTGACCTGCTGAATCGTTGATACGTTGAAATAAAGTCTTCCAAACAATTAATTTTTCTATTGGAATAAATAGAACATTTTCATGTAATACCTGTTTCATTCTGGTTTATTCGAAATCACATACAATAATCAAAAGTTATGGTTAATACACACATCAAAAAACGACATTTATTAGCAAATAAAAACCATTTTCAAGCGCCTCGTGAAGGATAGGAAAAACTATACTCGTCTAAGCAAATACAACGACAGAGAAGGTAAAAGGAGACTACCCTGAGTCTGTATCGCTGACCTAGTGTAATAGAAACACGTTTTCTGCCATTACTTGCACATACAAGTCACTTGTTCGTAAACATAATATGTTTACAAATCTCCTGAATTATTGAGAAACATAAGAACAACAAAAAAAAAAAAAGAAATGTCAATTGCAATAACCCTGAAACAAGTTGTGTGGTAGTTTTTGAGATAACAGCAACACAACAGTAAAATTCGACATTTTTGGATTTACATTCTAAATTTACTGTAACCTGACATTTCATGAGCAACGACACCGAAGTACTGCATGTTTAAAAATTTGCGAGGTAGATATATCTTGCCATTGTGATCATTTTGAAATATACAATCTTAACTTATCTCTTATGATATTCAAGATAGCAGCAAAAAATCGGCAAAAATGAATATTACAGGAGCAATAAGTCATAACATTTCTGTTAGATTTTTGAACAAATTTTCAAGGAAGATAGATCTTGTGATGCCGAATATTTTTGTAATTCTCATTTTTAACCCAGCTCCACTTTAAATCGAGATGTAGAATTAAGTACACAAAAAAGAAGTACAAAATTATTTCATGTAGCTTGTGTCTAATATTGAAAGAAAGACAATGCGAAAGTAACCAATTAAACACGAAAACTAGTAGTAAAAACAAAGTACCAAATCATAAATTTAAAGATCCACACAAAAGAAACGACAGTACACCAAACACTTAACATAAAGAGATTGGGAGATTAAAAAAGAAAAAGGAGTTTCCTATCTCGTTCGTAATTTATGTGCGGAGTAATATTAAAATTACACCGTATTTTGTAGGATGATAGTTGAAAATGAAATTACATTTCAAAATTAATGTGTAGCAGGGTCTTCTGGAGACTGGAATGCAATTTATTTTGTAAAAATTTGCATCTAAACACGAATGTCTTTTTTCTTTTTATTACGACTACCTTTACAAGTGCACACTACTTTTTTTGATTAAATATTACAAACGTAGCTGTATAATAGAAAAAAAAGTGTTTTTTCCATGTATACTCTTTTAAAATATGACAATGTTGCACAACCTGTTGCTTTATTGTTATATTTTTGGAAGTTATAGACATAAACTAAATTTTGTAAAAGTATTGAAAAATTCTGTCGTTTTCATTTTTACCATAAAATAATCATAGTATTACGTTTTTTAAAATAAACTCCGAATCCATTCGAGGATTTTTTGTTTTACTTTTCATATTACTTTGTATTTTATAACTATTATGAAGCGTATTAACATAGGAACGAGCAGAAGCAGTATTCCTAGTGGTAGTAGTAAGAGTGGACTTGAACAAATGTGTCGAGAAAGAAAGTAACTGGCTTGAAATGTCAAAAAGTAACTTTGATTTCTTAGGCCCCTTATATTTAATATGGTTCATTTAAAGTACAGTTTTCCAAACGCAATTGGACACTTTAAATACTAAAATTATAAATTGTATTTTCAAAAAAAAATGGCTTACCCTGAGGAAAAGATGATTGTTTGAAGGATGCCGGAGTGAGAAATACGCATTAGTATTAACAATTTTCCAATGTTACCCGACTATTCAAGTACTCTTCAATATTGCTGTCCAATACAGTTTGACAAAACTTCTGTCCGTAGTGAGAGAGGGTCTTCCGAAATACCGTGAAATTGTGAACTCGCGTAGTAGTATTAACTATATGTGGATTCTAAAACAATTCCAAAGAACTTCTGAATATTGTCAAATCTCAATCAAGTGGATTCGAACAAATGTGTCAAGTGATTAAGAAAGAAAAATAACTGGCTTGAAATGTCCAAAAATAACTGTGATTTCTTAGGCCCCTTATGATTAATATGGTTGATTTAAAGTACTGAAAACACAGTTTTCCAAACGCAATTAGACACTTAAAATACTAAAATTATAGATTATATTTTTCCAAAAAAAAAATGACTTACCTTGAGGGAAAGATGATTGTTTAAAGGATGCCAGAGTGGGAAATACGCATTAGTTATTAACAATTGTCCAATATTACCCGCAAACGCAATTAGACACTTTACATATTAAAATTATAGATTATATTTTTCCAAAAATAATGTCTTACCTTGATGAAAAGATGATTGTTTTAAGGATGCTGGATTGAGAAATACGCATTATTATTAACAATTGTCCAATGTTACCCGACTATTCAAATACTCTTCAGTATAACTTTCAAATACAGTTTGAAAAACAAAATTTCTGTCCGCAATGAGAGAGTGTCTTCCGAAATACCGTGAAACTGTTAACTTGCGTAGTGGTATTAACTATATATGGATTCTAAAAAACTCCAAAGAACATCTGAATAATTTCAAATCTCGATCTTTCTCTGAAATTAATTCCATCAAAACTTTTGATTTTTCAACCCTTATACCACCATTCCAAATGTGAATAAAATAAAGTATTTCCAAAGTTTTTTGTCAGACATTGTTTCCTAAGCATGAAAAAGCTTTTGATAAAGTTTCGTTAAATTCTAGGACGGTTTAACTGTATATAATGTAATAACATGAACGGTACCAATTGTACAGCACAAGATTCGCATTCGAAAAAAAAATGACTCTTTAGTGATTCTCGAGGCCACAGTATTTGAAAAACAACAATTTATATGAAATTTGTAGAGCTGATCAAATCAAAACGGACCTTTGGTATAGCCACATCAAAACAATGAACCAGAGCTTTGGATTATGAATATATATTCCTTAATTTATATGATTTTGAAAGTCTTATGACAGCAAATTTCAATCAAACAATATAAAAAGTACTAGCTACTTGGCTAATGACACTTACACTCCACCAGCAGAGGTATCAACCTAGTGATCGTAATAATATTAATAGTAAAGTATCAATTGTACTGGACCATATGCGAATTTTGACAAAAAAAGTTTCTTCAGTAAAGCTCGAGGCATAGATATTCGAAAATTCAAAATGTAAAGACACGTTGAAGAGCTGATAAAACCAAAAAGGACATAAAAAATAGCCAAATCCGGACAAGCAATCAGAGGTTTACACGATGGAGATAATTTATTGATTAAATTTAAATGATTTTCAAAATTTTATAACAGCAAATTTTAATCAAATAATATCCGTAATTTCATGCCAGTACCGAAGTACTGGCTACTGGATTGGTGACACCCTCGAGGACTTACAGTTTTCCAGCAGAGGTATCGACCGAGTGGTAGTAATTACTTAAAAATACCAATCTTACTGCACCAGATCTGCATTTCTCCAATAAATGTCTCTTTATTGATGCTTTAGCCCAAGATATTAAAAAACACAACTGCAAAAAACAATTCTTTTTATCAGAAAAATACGACAAAATCATTAAACAAATATTTCATTTTTGCTCTGGATACTGTCGTTTGGTCAATAAAAAAGCTTCTGTCCAACTTAAGGATCTTCACATCTGAGGAGCCAAACATTTCTAGAAATAAACTTTAATTCTCAACCTGATGTTTGGGGGTATATGACTAAGAAAATAATGGATGAAAAAAATATCATGTGACGGTGCGCTTTTTTTTTTTTTGCTACGGTCTTTTCTAAGTAGCCATTTTGTTTTATAATTTTTCCATTTTTTATTAATTTTTGGGCAATTATCATGACAAAAATCAAAATTTCACAAGTAAACTTTTTTTCATTCTTTCACTAAAGATGAAATGGACCAATCTGAATACATATTACTAAAACAAAATATAGGTTGGTGTCAGTATTAGAAAGTTTTATAAAATTTTGTTGTTTTTTTTCTGTCAAATTGTCCATGCTGTCAATTTGATAAATTTGGGATTTTTCTCTTTTTTGTAGAACAAAAGGCATATTATTTCAACTCCGTTGTTATAAATGATTGAAAAAATATATATCTAAGAATTTTGAAAAGAAAAAAATGATATAGGATGTACATATCATTGGTAAAACAATTTCTTTGTACCCTCACCTTTTTTTCTCAACATTTTGGCTGATGACACTTACCAGATTGGTTATAACATTTGACAATTTTATTACTCAAAAACTACTTATTGTAAGAACACAGAGGTTAGTTTGATTAAGATTTGTTTTATATTCATTAATATTTTCTACTTGTATCACATGTTTTGGAAATAATTTTCAAACGAGATTTCAACAAGACTTAAACCTCAGAAGAATACATTCTAAAGTAAAATTTAATGAATGTTTAAAAGTTGTTGATGAATGAACAAACCCAAACATTCTACTGAATTTTAATGTTTTAAAAACTAAGTTCATTTATCAGTAAAAAACGGACGCCGACGCCATTCCACCGACGTTGGAATGTAGGATCGTTATGTCTCGCAGATTTCACAAAAAGGCAACTGTCAATATATAAGAAATCATGGAGGTAAGTCTTTTCGCAATTCAATCTCCAATTAATAATTGCATGTTACACATGTAAGACGTATTAAATAAAATTGTCATTCGAATGCAAAGATTCAAAATTAAACCTACCTCCGTCCATGACCACGAATCTGCGAAAAAAAGTTACCAACTGTACTATTAGCTGACATAATGTATTCTCCAAAGTTACTGCTTTGTACATTATCGATCACTATGGAGGATGAAGTTCGGAATTCATTGGTAGTTGTGTTAGATAATATTGTACTTAAATTAAATGAATTAAAGATGGAATCCGCCTTGAATGTCCAATATATAGTTGGGGTCGGGTTTGCAGTTATTGTTGATGTTATCTGAAGGTTGGTGTGTTGTTTGGCATTCATGTGATGGAGAATATGGTCTAGAATGGTCAAGCAATGGTTTATCTGCAAAATAATTAAGCCCATTTCACATGAAACTATTGCGAATAAATCAATATGTACACGACAAATTGTATGGCAAATATGAACAATAGGATGTTGTATCTTGGTGCAATCGGTAAAACATATTCCATATCGAAATAATTCATGAACCGATTAATTATTTATTAAAACGATAACTCGGTTATGGTATTATTGTTCTGATTATGCCATTCTTTTTTACTCGAATGGGGTAGTATTCATTATTGAACACCTCTAGTAGACTGTGGGATACACACGTGCGTCGTTATTTTAAACCGGGAGTTAGAATTGAGTGATTGAAAAAAGAAATGTTGATTTATCCTGTGTAGTTTGTATCTTATATTCAAACATAACAAGACGATTCGAATAGAATCAATAAACACTTAAATATTTAGCAAAAACAAACAAAACAGTGATTAAAAGAACCACATCAATGAAACGACGGTTCATCAAACACTTTACATAAAGAGATTGAGAGATATAAAGATCAAATTGTTTGTTTATTTACTATACCATGTATACATGGTTCTACTGTCCAATACAATAGTTCTGAGGTTGTTGTTGGTTGCTGCTTGTCATATTTGTTTTTCGCTTATTATTTTTTTTTTTTTTTTGTCTCATCATCACATTACGGTTATAGGTTTTTACATAACAGCAAAAATACTAGCTACACAACTGTGTAATTATATTACTTACTACATAAATTTTGCTCTTTTTTGTTTGCATTTTGGTTGTTTTTCATATTTTGTCAGTTTGTTTTCGATTTATGAGTTTGAATATCGCTTTTGTATCTTCCGACTCTCTTTTACAGTGATACAGGTTTGGACATATACCTCAATTTGTGTACTATTATAATATGTGATATAATTCACTCACAATGGAGGCGATCACGATCACTGTTATAGATGCCCGACTACTGACTCTTTAAAGTAAATTATACTTACAACTAACAAAAACAGTGACTGTTACAGATTTCATGCTACCAACACTATTTTAAGCTGTACACTGGTGGTTTCCCGCCTGCTTACTGTTAATGTTGGTCAGACTAAGTACAGATGAAATACCACTACGAAGATTGGGTCCACTCCATGTCACTGTACAGTCAGGCTTACAATCAGCTGTACAAGTGATAGGACCAATACCTTCAGTTATCTCTATTTCAGTGTACGTCTGAATTGATGGATACATGTTCACTTGATTTAGGCCATCTACTAACAATCCAATTTGAAGAGGTTAAAGCAATTATGGTAAACAATTCATTCATTAATAATCTGATATGAATAAACAAAATTATATGTCATAGAAATCTACAATGTAGCGAAGCAGATATAGGTACGTTGCAATTAAATAAAAATAATTGCAAGATCTCAACCGAATAAACTACATGTGTATTATGAAGGCTTAAAATGTTGTGCAGTGATATAATTTTGTCCGTTGATATTTGGCACTGGAAGGGTTGACGGGGAACGAAATATGGTTTATATGAAAATAAGGAGATGTGGTATCATTTTATGATGAAACTATTCACTAGAATCATAATGCCTGCATTGAAAAATGACCAAACATTATATAGTAAAGTAAGCTATAAACGACAACCGACCTCACAAAATGTGAAATATGTCAAACGAGAAAATAAACAGCCTGTTGTACAAATGACAACAGCTGAAAAAACAAGCTTTAGAACTTCTCCCGTTCCGATAAGCTATTGCTATCGTGGGACGTTCGTTTTGCTTTTCGGGATGTTTGAATACGCATCCACGTCTGGTCGGAAATGAAGATATGTAAGTCAAAGGAACACGTAAAAAGATTGCCATGCTCTCTGCACGAACCTTTGCAATATTTATCTGAGGGGTCCGTATGTGATCCAATACCTATTTCTGCAGAAAACACGGACAAAATATGTCCCAATTCGGACCAGAATTCAAATTTGTATATACGTTTCTACCTTATGCACCAGTCATATACACCAAACATAGCAACAGTTTATTATATATAGCACTATGAACTAATGTTTGGATATGTTCAGCAAAATACTGTAAACAAGTTTGACCAATAAGTGTATTATGATGCCCAATAAGAAATATGGTCTATGGTAGACGTTTTATAGTCCCACATTATAGAATATGAGAATGCTATGGGCTTTCATCTTTCTTTTATAGCAACAGTTAGTAAGTTATTAACTTCAACTGGGCTAGATGACATATGTATTGACTCTGGAGCTTATGCTCGAAATACAGTAAGCATATTCTTATTTGTCCCAGAAGTAATACTGCGCTATGATGTTCTTATGGCTCCTTTATTTAAAGCATTTTTCAATTGATAGAGAAACGTAAACTGGATAAAAAGCATTGAACCAAAAGTATGGACGGCGTTCCTTCACTGTCCAAGTTCATGTTTTGTCTTGTCCAAAAGCACTAAAGGCATTGACGATTTCTTTACTGTTTATTCAGATCACACATTTGCTTGAAGAATTGAGAACACATACCGGTTTTCTTCGAGAGACATATGTCATCATACTTCCTTCAAGACCTTTTAATGTGTTTACATGCAAGGATAAAGAGCTTGAAATAAAATTTGTGTATGCAACACACAGAGTTCGACTTGTCCCTGTATTTGATCGTGTGTGTGTGTGGGGGGGGGGGGGGGTCTGATGGATGCAGGAATCATCTTACTCACGAAGCAATGTCTGGAGAAGACGACAATGAAAACTATGTGTGAACAAATTATGTAAAGTCAGCAATATTTGAAAATTATTTCGTATACATATATCACAGTAGAACTCATGAATGGTGGTTACATCTTTGACTATGTTTAATGTTGAAACCCAGGGACGACCAATGAGAAAATGAAAATGTTGTGCACTTTGCATTTATAGAACCATTGCAGCAACTGTTTCATAGAAGGCTGTTGGTGTAAAAATTCTTGCCCATACAATCTCACTGGTCACAACGGAAATATATATTCTTACCTATCAGTACTTCATTTAAACTATTTTAATCAGTTACTTAGTGAAATAATTGCCGCTTGCAACCGGTATTTAATTAAACAAAAACAAAATAAACTTCGATTCTTTCTTGAGAAACCGCGTGCAAACCAGAAATATATCTTTAACTGTACATGTAATGTACAAAATATCAATTGAAAGCCATTTTCTGTTTTGTCTTTGCCTTATTCTTGTTGCCCACCTGAATTTCCCTAAAAGTGGACATTTAGTGATTACATTTTTTTCAAATTGACTCGAAAGTGAACTTCTATTGTTTATTCCTTCGTCAAAAGAGTAATGTCTTGACTAATTCATATTTTATATATTATTTCTTGACTTTTTATAACCCCTTGTGAATTTGTTTTTCACTAAGGAAAAACTCAACTTCCGTACTTTGACCTCAAATTTTACAAATTTGCACCATTTTTTTATGCTACGACGATTATGTTTTGTGCAAAAGTATCTTTCCCTCCTCAATGTAAATATTATGGCATATGCAGTGTATCCAAATAATGAACTTAATGAAATATAAGGGGAAAGATCGCAGCCCAATATTTGTTAGTTTTTAGTTTTGAACTATTGCATACATGAAGTATCTAATAAATTTAGTTATCAAGGAACACATATGACCATGATACAAAATAAGAGCGCAGACAAACAAATACACCATATAAGCATTCCATACACAAAGTAATGTATATCCACGAGAATCAGACTAAAATAAACCCATAATTTTGACCAATGAACCATAAAAATGGGATCAAGATCAAATACACTCTACATTTACAAATATACTATATGAAAAACGGATTAAACCAGAAAAAAACACTATATTCACTAATCGACTAAGAAAACGAGGTCAATTAAAATTGAGAATGGAAATTGGAAATATGTCAAAGACACAACAACCCGACCAAAGAGCAGATAACAGCCGAAGACCACCAACGGGTCTTCTTCGCAGCGAGAAAATCCCGCACCTGGAAGTGAGCCACAGCTGGCCCCTAAATAAACATGTGTACTAGTTCAGTGAAAATAGACGTCATACCAAACTCCAAAATATATAAATGAACTAAAATAAAAAAAAAAACATACAAGACTAACAAAGGCCAGAGTCTACTGACTTGGGACAGGCGCAAAAATGCGGCGGGATTAAACATGTTTTGTGAGATCTCAACCCTCCCCCTATACCTCTAGCTAATGTAGAATAAAGAAACACACATAAATACGCACAGTAAAACCCATTTTAAAAGAAGTCCGAGTCCGATGTCAGAATAGGTAACAAAAGAAACTAAGCAAAATGACAACGATACATACATTAACAAAGGACTACTAGCAGTCACTGACATGCCAGCTCCAGACCTCAATTAAACTGATTGAAAGATTATGTCTTCTTCATATGAAAATCAAGCACAATCCCTCCCGTTAGGGGTTTAGTATCATACCATCATAAATATATGAGAAGAACATAACCCGTATCATTTAGTAAGTAACACTGTAAACATATATTTGCTCGTGTGTGCTCATAAGTAGCATGGATGTTCCATTATATTACATTATTTTAAATACAGTTGTTATAATTGAATTTTACCTTGTACATGTAATATGGAGAGAGCTTTTATAGGCTGTGCCTGTTGCTCAATCCTTTCCATATCGTAATGAATAAAATATGTTTAAAATCAAATCAACTGACTGAAAGATTATGTTTTCATCATATGAATTTACATCGAGATAAGTTATGTTCGATTTTGCTTAGTAACTTAATTCCAAAAGTGTCTATCTTTGATGATATGCATATCAATCGATTCCTTTGAATTGTTTTTCCCCGATTTTTTCTGGTTTTAGAATAAATGTGTTTATTTCCGATGCAAAGACCCTATGCGTGAGTCAATATTAATACCAAAATATGCAATCCGTAATGACCTGGGAACAATATCGTAACTATATCCCTTTTGAATAAGTCTGTTTAAAGGTTTGGTTAGCTTTTGAGGTGAATACCGACATTTTTGTGCTTGGTAAAGAATTTTACCATGAAAGATTGGATGTGAAATACCTGAACGTATAAGATGTCTACATGTTGATTTATATTTACGAATGATATCCTTGTACCGATGATAAAATTCAGTAAATCTTTTGACTAGTTTGTGATATCGAAAACCCTGGCGTAATAATTTTTCAGTAAGATAAAGATTTCTTTCGTAAGTATCAAACACACTGCTACATACACGAGCGAATCGAACAAGTTGAGATATATAAACACCATAAGATGGTGACAAGGGAACGTCACCATCTAAAAATTGATACTTAACAATAGGAAATAAAAAATCATCTCTTTTATCATAACTGCAGATCTGAAGAACTCTGCCCTGCAGACTTGTTAACCTTATTAAAGTATCTTAGATATGTAGTTGACCATGATAACTTTCATTGTTCAATGAATGTTATCCATGCAAATGAGGTCAATTTTTATGATATGCCTGGCCCAAACGTGGACATTTTTCTTTGCTAAACATTACAAAATTTAAACCAATATATATATAATTGCGATAATAGAGAGACGAAATATACCATAGGAATATTCACACTCATAAGTAAACATAAAACAAAGTGACAATGCATGGCAAATAACGGAAAACGATCAAGAGACAAATAACAGTATACAAAACACTTCAAAGAAAAATAAAGACTGAGTGACATGAAACCCCACAAAAACCCGGTGGTAGTTTCAGGAGCTTCGGAAGGGTAAGTAGATGCTGCTCCATATAAAGCACCCGTCGTGTTGATTATATTTATTTTAACCCAGTAATATGTCTAATTCGGTAGTTAACATTCGCGGAGAAGATGACGGGTTTGTGGTTATGACAATTGAAACATATCTGTTTATTTTTTTAAATTGATTATGTACATTTGTTTGTATAAATATAACAAGATTGCTTGAGTGGTGAATGCTTTTCGTGAACTGAATTTTAGTGTGTTGTCTTTTGGCAGAGTGTCTGTATGGTTTTTACAAAATAATGTCAAAAATACATAATGAGAAAAATGGACAAACAGTATAAAAATATTGAGAATAAAATATTTGACAATAGATGAAATTGTTCAAATAGAAAGAAATAGCTTCAGTTTATATTAAAAAAAAAACCACAACAATGAAAACTCTGCTAGATTCAGACTGTCATATGACTGTTGTTGACCTTTTGATTAAATAGGTACAGATTTTATCTATCCGTAGGAATTACAGGCTCCTGACTTTGGACAGGCACATACCAAATGTGGCGGAATTAAACTAGTTTGAAGGCACCAACCCTCCCATAACCTGGGACAGTGGTATTACAGTTTAAACATAATAACACACTATTAAAATCAGTTGAAAAGGGCTTCACCCATCAGATTGATAAATACAGGCAACAGTAGTATACCGCTGTTCGAAACTCATAAATCGATAGAGATAAAAAGAAATCCGGGTTACAAACTAAAACTGAGGGAAACGCATCAAATATAAGAGGAGAACAACGACACAACAAAAACACAACATTAAAATGTAACACACACAGAAACGAACTATAATGAAAGAATGGCCATTTTCCTGACTTGGTACATGACATTTTAAGAAAAAAAATGGTGGGTTTTGTGGCATGCAAAACCTCCCGCTTTTATGGCAATGTTAAATATAACATTAAAATGACAACATTACATGACATGACTACAATACTAATAAATGGGAGAACATATAGGACAAAGAAACACACGAATAATAGCTACCAAAAGGTATTTGGTTTAAAATTTAATACGCCAGACGTGCGTCTCGTCCACACAAGACTAACCAGTGACGCTCAGATGAAAAAAGTTTGAAAGCCAAAACAAGTACAAAGCTGAAGAGCACCGAGGACCAAAACTTCCAAAAGGTTGCGCCTAACACGACCAGGGTTTTCTGCCTGGGACAAGAACATCCTTATTATTTAGAATAATTTATACTTTTGCAAACAATAAATTTTATAAAATGACTATATAATAGATATACATGATAAAACCGAAGTAGGGACTAACTACAAAATAAAAACGGATACATTACATAAAACAACTTAATCCAACACTTTAAAATACACAGCCGAGTTAGCCAAAGCCTCAACGCACAAATAGAGGTCACATTTGAAATTCTAAAAAAAACACACAAAAAGCAGAAATACATCTAGCTAAAACACAGACCGAACGTGGCAGGGTACTTATACATCCACACAACAAAATAATACAGATCTAAGTACTCGCAGCTAGTTCAAAACCAATAACAACTAATACAAATATTATGCATCTAAGACTAAAATAACAATAATTTCACATCCAACATCCAAAAGAGTAAGTGTAAAGACGTCATTAACATTCAAAGAAAAACATGACCTTGTGCAATGCGTAGATACAGGTATCGACAGATTGTATAGCCATGAATGTGCATATGTATATGAAAATAATATTTTGTTTGATTTTAATTTACTGATAACAAAAACAATATTCAAACCAATGAAAACAATATTCCATGATCTAATTACAGTGTTGAATTAGTAACCTTTTATTTAAAGGATCGATAAGTTTTCGCGGATCGTATCTAAATTTCCGTTCCATGCATGTCTTTAAGTATCTTTGTCGTTGGTTATTGTCTCGTTGACGTGTGAATTTTTCCGCTCATTGATATTTACTTCATGTTTGAGGTGGTGCGATTTAAAAACTCAATTTAACTTTTACAAAGACGCAAATGTATGTATTACCAAAATATTTGCATCTGAGGCCTATGTTCTGAAAATTTGTTTTAAATGGCTAGTTTGTAAACACATATGGGTTGTAGAACAATTTCCTTTACCTTAACTCTGCATTTAAACAGGAAAATAGATAAGATTAACAGATATTTGTAAAGTTTTGCCTTTTCAGACAAGTCTGTGGTAGCTAAATCCCCTGTAGAAGGTGTTTTAGTTGTAGATTTCAGCAAGCAGTAGAGTTTGTTGAAGATACATTGTTTTCACTCTGTCTGTATTTTCAAGATTTTCACGACAAAGTGACAAGTCCACTGCTTTGGAAATTGCGCTTCTGCAAAGCAGCAACATCTATCTGACGGAGATATTTTTTTATTGGTTCCTACGCTACAGAAGGAAGAGTTCCCAACAAAGCAAACAATCTCAGCTATTTTTACTAGTTACACTATAATGCATGCACAAGGTAACAGTACATAAGAATTAAAAAAAAAAAGAATAATACCATTGGTGCTTACGCTTTTTATCCGCCTACACGCGAATTTGTTCTACTTTAAATGGAAAAACGCTGATTTAATGGAATCCGCAATCAATGAATACAAAATGAGAACATGCAATAAAAGCCCCCTCCTAGAAAGTCTCTTTGAAATTACCTTATCATCAATGCTCTCTATTTCACAATATATATATATGGTGTATATATATATACATAGTTATTATACCTTACATACATTATAAGCAATGCAACTGATTAACACATTATCACATGACCTGGAATAATTCAGCTAATTTTCACTTAAAAAAAGTGTTCAACACCAAAACAATAAGAAATAAATATGCAACAAAAAATACTAATAAAAATACTAAAACTAAATAAATATTTCGGATAACAGTTATCCTTCATCAGTATAAGCAGCCTGGTGTAAAATGGCGTCATTACCTGTGTTAATTTTATTTTTTTTACTATGTGCAGTATTGTTCTCCATTACGATCCGAAGTCCTCGTAACAATGATTGTTGACAAACTATCTAGACTACGATATGTATATATATTTCTGATTTATCCTTTTAATTTCCTGACCTGTTGATTTTTTTTTATTCAATCAACGTGTGGTTTGTTTGATCTCTATTCTTTATAGTTCAAAATTCGATTATGATGTCAAATTGTGTTGCTTTTCTCTGACATTTCTATTGTGACGTCATAAAAAAAGGCAACCATACCTGATGATATCTCAGCGAGCCTTGCGTTTTAAATTTGAAAACGTAACTGTCTCGAGTGGATAGATATCGTATCACAATCAATGCAGTTGTAGAAAAAAATATATATATTATATTCTAAAAAAAAAATTGACACAGTGTACAGAACTAAGTAAACAAAAATTAAATAGCAAAACCAGTTTTAACATTGCTGTATTGTTTAGCGCTTCCATCCATCTTGGGACTTGTCAAGACTATAACGTTATCATGAACGTCGTCCAGGAAATTCTATGTGTCTTTGACGTAACATCATTGTTTACACAAGTTTAACGGAGAGTTTATTTTTCGTTAAACTTCGCATTAAATATTTAACTATTTGTTTTCCTCCAGTTCCTTTCTATACTTCTCGGAAGGGATTGCGCTCTTACAAAATGGGGAAAATTTGAATTTTCCACCAGAACAAATTTTTAAATGTGCATTTAACGGGATTTGTCTGTATCTTGGTTTGCTGCTTGTGAATCCTGAGTGTTTCGCAAATTCTGTCCCCAGTTTGTCCAATGTAGTTCTCTTTGCAGATTGGCAAGTTATGCAATACAACATGTTTTCTGACTTGCAAGTCATGTTTGCATTTATATGAAATGTTTTGCCGTTTTTAAAGTGTTTTGTATAACCTGGTCCTTAATATTTGTAATTGTCTTAGAACAAACTTCACATCTTGAATCTCCTTTTACAGTGAAATTTAATTCCTGTTTGTCCGTGTTGAATTTGGCATTTGAAAAATAGCGTTTAAAAAGTAACATTTTAGGATGGGTTCTACTGTAGATGATTACATCTTCGTTTTTCGAATATTTGATATTTTCACTTTGAAATACAATCGAAAGATTTGATTTCATTATTTTGAAAGTCTTCGTTAGTGACTGGTCGTGAGTAGCTACGAACGGAATAAGAGGACTTTCATTTTTGTTTTCATTCTTTTTGTATTGGTAGCTGTGAGATAGTCATTTCTCTTGCTCGATTTATGCCGTCTTTTATTAATGGTAAAGAATATTTTTGTTTTAAAAGATATGTTTTTAATTCTTCTAATCTTACTTTTCTGAGATCCGCACCAAGTAAAATAGTGAATACTCATCTATCCAAACTGAAAGGAATTTCTCTTTTTGTTTGTGATTAGTGACAGGATTCAATATAAGCAGCAAAGTTTAAGTACTGATGGGAGCCCGTCATTTATAATAATATCCGTTTTAATTTTGATTTCGGAAAGTTTTACTGGAATATAAAAAATTAGAGTTCTAGATTACTGGATTCCATCTTGAATTGCAATGAGTTTAGCATGTCGTCGACGGTTTTTAAATTGTTGACAGATTTACTCAAAATAAAAAGCAGTCGTCAAGATATCTCTTCCACTGTTGGTAAACGTATGTTTTGAATTCATGTTAAAAGCATCGAGTAACATTTTCATATAGTACAGTTTCCTTTTATGCCTTAAATTTGTTGGCATTAGTGGGTGCTACTTAACAAAAAGTAAAATAACAAAAATACCGAACTCCGAAGAAAATTCTAAACGGAAAGTCCCTAAGCAAATGGCATAA